>NC_090727.1:22588981-22591481 GCF_036898095.1 Palaemon carinicauda | reverse complement strand
GTCGAAGTCATTTAACCCCGTTTCAGATAATGACGATAAATCAAAATAATTCTCGTTTATCAAATCTCGATTTTGAATAGTTTTGTTAACCAATTGCGTAGGGGTTATGGTGGCCGATGTGGTAACGTCTCTGACTAGCGAACGCCAGACTGGGGCTCGAGACCCGCTCAAAATCGTTAGTTCCTTTGGTCGCTGCAACCTTACCATCCTTGTGAGCTAAGGATGGTGGGTTTGGGAGAGGCTATGGGTTTATCTGCTGAGTCATTGGTGGCCATTGCCTGACCCTCCTCGGTCCTAGCTTGGGTGGAGAGGGGGCTTCGGTGCTGATCATATGCATATATGGTCAGTCTCTAGGGCATTGTCCTGCTCGACAGGTGATTGTGGGGAAAGGCAGGTCTGTGGTAGGGGTCTTCTTGGACGAAATGAACTACTCGCACACCATTTGAGATTCATACATTGCTTTTGTAATGACTATCGACCTACATATCCTGCATATTCTCTCTCTCTCTCTCTCTCTCTCTCTCCTCTCTCTCTCTCTCTCTCTCTCTCTCTCTCTCTCTCTCTCTCGTGCGCTGAATGGACTCACAAGCCCCAACGCCGAAATATATAACCTAAATTTGTAAATCCAAATGAATTATGTATTGATGTATGAAGCAGCTATAGTGATAACTCATTCATTTTTTCGATTAACTACTGAAAACGAAACTTGTTCTAACCACCTGGAGGAAGAAATTTCTCACTTTAAGTTATTGGAAGGATTTTACCATCGAAGTCAATCAATTTGTGATTGAATGGATTAAGTGATAAGTCTTAGAGAACAACCACAGCTTATTTGAATTTAAGGTTGAATCCTATGAACCCATGGGCTTTTAGAATCCTGCTTTTCCAACTAGGGTTGTAGCTTAGCTTATATTAATGATAATGATAATAATAATAATAATAATAATACTGTGTCCAGGTAACGTAATCCAGGGTTTTGTTGAGAGACCTCTATGAGCCTGGTGTGGACCATTCTATCAATCATTGGCATCTTTATATGACTTAAATCAATCATGTTTTGTCCAATAGAATTAGAAATGAACGTGACTGATCCTAGCGCTTTTGCGTTAGCTATATTCCAATTGCTTTGCTTGTGAACGTGGCCGTTCTATGTAAAGCATAGATAGTCTTGGAAATGCTGCTTATCAGGTTGAACTCTCTCTCTCTCTCTCTCTCTCTCTCTCTCTCTCTCTCTCTCTCTCTCTCTCTCTCTCTCTCTCTCTCTCTCTCGTTTTGTTACCTTCTAACACATACAAATGACCTCGTCCTTTCGACTTATCACAAAATGGCATTTTTCAAGAATTTGCTATAGTTAACCTTTGGCCTTTTTCAAGAATTTGCTATAGTGACCCTTTGGCCTTTTTCAAGAATTTGCTATAGTGACCCTTTGGCCTTTTTCAAGAATTTGCTATAGTGACCCTTTGGCCTTTTTCAAGAATTTGCTATAGTGACCCTTTGGCCTTTTTCAAGAATTTGCTATAGTGACCCTTTGGCCTTTTTCAAGAATTTGCTATGGTGACCCCTTTGGCCTTTTTCAAGAATTTGCTATGGTGACCCCTTTGTAGGTCTTCATCTAGTAATCCTCTCATTAGTGTGCATTTAAATCCATCCATTAATGTGGATTTAAAACCACATTTCCCGCCGAAATCCTTCATTCATTTGGGGCGTTTTTTCCGTTTTCAAATGTCTAAAATATCTATTTTCGATGATGATGTCACTTTGATAAATGCCTGCATTGGTTGAAGAGTATGGTTGGTGAAAGGGATCGGAGAATCTGATTTTCTATAGAATTGGTTTATCATCATTAATTATATTTTGAATACAGTACAGCAAAAGTAAGTTGACAATGACCTTTCTATTTAGGTAACACGCCTTCCATCTTGAACAAAACTTTGCTCGAGTCGGTTCGAATAACAGACGAAGAACCAATAGCTTTTCTGGTAAAGTATTTCTAATTAGTTAGTGAACCGGATAAAGCTGGTGTTAAAAATTTCTGTAATAATTTTCCTGAGAGAGAGAGAGAGAGAGAGAGAGAGAGAGAGAGAGGAGAGAGAGAGAGAGAGAGAGAGAGAGAGAGAGAGAGAGAGAAAGTAATGTAGGGTATGTAGATCGATAGTTATTACGAAATGGTATTTTCTCCATATTCACAGGACTAGTGTGGGGGAAGGCAGGTCTGTGGTATAGGAGTCTTCTTGGACGAAATAAATTACTCGCGTACCATTTGAGATACATCTATTGCTTTTGCATTCCCTCTCTCTCTCTCTCTCTCTCTCTCTCTCTCTCTCTCTTGAGGAAAATAATCGCTTTTGTAAGGACTATTGACCCCTCTCTCTCTCTCTCTCTCCTCTCTCTCTCTCTCTCTCTCTCTCTCTCTCTCTCTCTCTCTTGAGGAAAATAATCGCTTTTGTAAGGACTATTGACCCCCCCCCTCTCTCTCTCTCTCTCTCTCTCTCTCTCTCTC
>NC_090727.1:22576481-22578981 GCF_036898095.1 Palaemon carinicauda | reverse complement strand
TGTTCTTTCTGCATTTGTCCACCTGATAAAGAAACAGTACAAGTGAATCTTCACCAGGTAACAAGAATGCTAGACCAAGTCAGACTTCTTCTCTCTGCTGCTTTTGTTACTGCTGCTGCTGCTCCTTGTCCTTTTCCTCCTACCAATGTTGCTGCTGGTCCTCATTCTTCTTCTTCTTCTTCTTCTTCTGCTGCTGCTGCTGCTGAGAAGAAGTCAGACCTGTTCTTTCTGCATTTGTCCACCTGATGAAGAAACAGTACAAGTGAATCTTCAACATGTAACAAGAATGCTAGACCAAGTCAGACTTCTTCTCTCTGCTGCTTTGTTACTGCTGCTGCTGCTCCTTGTCCTTTTCCTCCTACCAATGTTGCTGCTGGTCCTCATTCTTCTTCTTCTTCTTCTTCTTCTGCTGCTGCTGCTGCTGAGAAGAAGTCAGACTTGTTCTTTCTGCATTTGTCCACCTGATGAAGAAACAGTACAAGTGAATCTTCAACAGGTAACAAGAATGCTAGACCAAGTCAGACTTCTTCTCTCTGCTGCTTTGTTACTGCTGCTGCTGCTCCTTGTCTTTTTCCTCCTACCAACTTTGCTGCTGGTCCTCCTTTTTCTTCTTCTTCTTCTTCTTCTTCTACTGCTGCTGCTGCTGCTGCTGCTGAGAAGAAGTCAGACTTATTCTTTCTGCATTTGTCCACCTGATGAAGAAACAGTACAGGTGAATCTTCATCAGGTAACAAAGCATGCTAGACAAAGTCAGACTTCTTCTCTCTGCTGCTTTTGTTACTGCTGCTGCTGCTCCTTGTCCTTTTCCTCCTACCAATGTTGCTGCTGGTCCTCCTTCTTCATCTTCTTCTTCTGCTGCTGCTGCTGCTGCTGAGAAGAAGTCAGACTTATTCTTTCTGCATTTGTCCACCTGATGAAGAAACAGTACAGGTGAATCTTCATCAGGTAACAAAGCATGCTAGACAAAGTCAGACTTCTTCTCTCTGCTGCTTTTGTTACTGCTGCTGCTGCTCCTTGTCCTTTTCCTCCTGCCAATGTTGCTGCTGGTCCTCCTTCTTCTTCTTCTTCTCTTCTTCTTCTTCTTCTTCTTCTTCTGCTGCTGCTGCTGCTGCTGCTGAGAAGAAGTCAGACTTATTCTTTCTGCATTTGTCCACATGATGAAGAAACAGTACAGGTGAATCTTCAACAGGTAACAAAGCATGCTAGACCAAGTCAGACTTTTCCCCTCTGCTGCTTTTGTTACTGCTGCTGCTGCTCCTTGTCCTTTTCCTCCTACCAATGTTGCTGCTGGTCCTCATTCTTCTTCTTCTTCTTCTTCTTCTTCTTCTGCTGCTGCTGCTGCTGAGAAGAAGTCAGACTTGTTCTTTCTGCATTTGTCCACCTGATGAAGAAACAGTACAGGTGAATCTTCATCAGGTAACAAAGCATGCTAGACAAAGTCAGACTTCTTCTCTCTGCTGCTTTTGTTACTGCTGCTGCTGCTCCTCGTCCTTTTCCTCCTACCAATGTTGCTGCTGGTCCTCCTTTTTTTTCTTCTTCTTCTTCTTCTTCTACTGCTGCTGCTGCTGCTGAGAAGAAGTCAGACTTATTCTTTCTGCATTTGTCCACCTGATGAAGAAACAGTACAGGTGAATCTTCATCAGGTAACAAAGCATGCTAGACAAAGTCAGACTTCTTCTTCTCTGCTGCTTTTGTTACTGCTGCTGCTGCTCCTTGTCCTTTTCCTCCTACCAATGTTGCTGCTGGTCCTCCTTCTTCTTCTTCTTCTTCTTCTTCTTCTTCTTCTGCTGCTGCTGCTGCTGCTGCTGAGAAGTCAGACTTATTCTTTCTGCAGTTTTCCACCTGATGAAGAAACAGTACAAGTGAATCTTCATCAGGTAACAAAGCATGCTAGACCAAGTCAGACTTCTTCTCTCTGCACTTTTGTTACTGCTGCTGCTGCTCCTTGTCTTTTCCTCCTACCAATGATGCTGCTGGTCCTCCTTCTTCTTCTTCTTCTTCTTCTTCTTCTTCTTCTTCTTCTTCTTCTTCTTCTGCTGCTGCTGCTGCTGCTGCTGAGAAGTCAGACTTATTCTTTCTGCAGTTTTCCACCTGATGAAGAAACAGTACAAGTGAATCTTCATCAGGTAACAAAGCATGCTAGACCAAGTCAGACTTCTTCTCTCTGCACTTTTGTTACTGCTGCTGCTGCTCCTTGTCCTTTTCCTCCTACCAATGATGCTGCTGGTCCTCCTTCTTCTTCTTCTTCTTATTCTTCTTCTTCTTCTTCTTCTTCTTCTTCTTCTGCTGCTGCTGCTGCTGCTGCTGCTGAGAAGTCAGACTTATTCTTTCTGCAGTTTTCCACCTGATGAAGAAACAGTACAAGTGAATCTTCATCAGGTAACAAAGCATGCTAGACCAAGTCAGACTTCTTCTCTCTGCACTTTTGTTACTGCTGCTGCTGCTCCTTGTCCTTTTCCTCCTACCAATGTTGCTGCTGGTCCTCCTTCTTCTTCTTATT
>NC_090727.1:22555222-22575981 GCF_036898095.1 Palaemon carinicauda | reverse complement strand
AATTTGTGGTTCAATCACCATAGGATTTGTGTTCAAATTCCCAGAGTTTTGTGGTTCAATTCCCAGAATTTGCGGTTCAATCACCATAGGATGTGGTTAAATTCCCAGAATTTATGGTTTAATTCCCAGAATTTGTGGTTAAAATCCCAGAATTTGTGTTTTAAATTCACAGAATTTGTGGGTTAAAATCCCAGAATTTGTGGTTAAATTCCTAAGGTATTCATGGTTTAAATTCTCAATGTGGTTTAAATCCCAAATAATCCCCCAGGATTCAGTGTTAAATCCTCAAGGATTCTGGGTAAAATCTCCCCCAAGGATTCAGACTTGAAAGACCCCAAGGGTTCGGGATTAAATCCCACACAGGATTTTTTGTTAAATTTCCCCATAGGATTTGTGGTTAAATGTCCGAACAGGGTTTGTGGTTAAATCCTCCCAGGATTTTGGGTTACATCCTCCCAGGATTCGTGGGTAGATGACCTCTGCATTCGGATTTAATTACCAAAAAACAGTCGGATTTAAATCCCCAAATTGGGGGTTAAATCACCCACAGGATTGTGATAATTCCGCCAGGATATTGGGGGTAAATTCAGGAAAAAATCCCCCACAGGATTCCGGAATAAATCCCCCAGGATTTTAGGGAAAACCCCCACAGGATTCCGGAATAAATCCCCCAGGATTTTAGGGGAAAACCCCCACAGGATTCAGGAATAAATCCCCAAGGATTTTGGGGGTAAATCCCCCTAGGATTCGGTCGTGATGTTTGTATGTTACCTGGGTGGGGAGTATGTTGACTTCAACTAATTTTACAAGATCATTTGTCAAAGGAAACTTATTAAACTTAAGGTCAACAATGTTCTCGTATTCGTTCAAAATCTGTTGGTTAAAATCTGTTGGTTAAAATCGAGTTCAAAGGTTAGCGACTAACAAACTCGACTTGAGTAATTACGATTAACTACATCCAATTGAAACTACCAATATTCATTTAAAAAATCATATTTTTTCTTTATAATTAAAGTTAATAAAACTTCAGACGTACATTCATTTAAATATCTTGAAGTTATATTAATTACCAGTCTTACATTTTAGTGGTTCATTTTTTTTTGTTATTTCTTGTCTTGATTAGAATATTTTCATATTTGACGGCAAGTGACATTTCTGAAGTGTCAATAAAGGTGACATTCATTACTATAAGGAGATTGACTGCGACCATTTTAGGAAATAATAATGAAGAATAATTGTTAGTTTTAGACACACACACACACACTCTCTCTCTCTCTCTCTCTCTCTCTCTCTCTCTCTCTCTCTCTCTCTCTCTCTCTCTCCTCTCTCTCTCTCTGCCTTAAAGAGACTTGATTTACCTACAATTAGATAAATTTATAGTCAGAAAAGAGATGGAGACTAGATTGTGTAACAGCCTTAAACATTTAGCGAACAGGTATTTAAAACGAGAGAGAGAGAGAGAGAGAGAGAGAGAGAGGAGAGAGAGAGAGAGAGAGAGAGAGAGAGAGAGAGAGAGAGAGAGAAATGCACTGGATTTCGTCTTTTCACCAAGTGTACTTAGACATCTCGAAGTATTTGACGAGAGTAGCGAAGATCAATTTAATGACTATTTTACAAATCACTAGAACTATTTGGCTTTATCTTTGTCTGATATTAAAGCAATAGGATTTTAAGGACTTTCGAAAGGATAATGGGTGGGTTCCTGGATCCTATAACTGCCTACAGTACACCCCTGTGCTATTTTTGGTGTTCACTCTATCAAATTATAGATAGGTACCGAGCTTCTTAAATGGTCTCTTCACCGACAATCTCCCAATTTTCCCCATATCTCATTTTCTTCCTCCACTCTTAATTGTACCAACTTTTACCATATTTTCTTCATTTTCTTTATATTTTATTATTCATCTTCCTAATATGATTCATATGGATTCAGTTTATGAATTCGAAATTTTGATTATTTTTAGAGTTGTCGTCGGCGAAAAGGCCGTTACCAAAATGGTCTCTTCACCGACAGTATCCCGATTTTTCCCATATCTTATTTTCTTCCTCCACGCTTATTTTTACTATATTTTATTAATTTTCTATATTTTTCATGATTCATTTACATAATATGATTCATCTGGATGCAATTTATGAATTTATTATGCGATTAGTTAATAGATTTTTCTTCGGTGAAAAGGCCGTCGATCTACGATCGGTTAGTTTGATACACTCATGACGTCTTAACTTGATATTTCTATAGTTTTATTTATAATTTTAGTTCATTTGCAAATCATTAATTATATTTTACGTTGATTTGCGTAATTGTGGATATCTTGCACATCGAAGTTGGAAGGAGGTTATGTTTTACCGCCTGTTTGTTTGTGTTTGTGAAGAGCTTCTGGGCATAAATGTAGTCGTAGTGTATAGTTTTGAACGACCTTTAGAAAGTTTATTCGCTTAATTTTTCTCTGTGAGATTTTACTAACAAGAACTTTTAATTATATTAGAATAGGGAAAATATTCTAGCACTATTAGTCAATTTGATATATAGGAAATGGAAAATTCAATTTAAATGGACAAATACTGTATCTTCTACGACTCTCCCTTTATTAACTCATATACGTAGAGCAAAAGACTGTCATTTTGAATATATTATTATTATTATTATTATTATTATTATTATTATTATTATTATTATTATTACTTTCTAAGCTATAACCCTAGTTATAAAAGCAGGATGCTATAAGCCCAGGGGCTCCAACATGGAAAATAGCCCAGTGAGGAAAGGAAATAAGGAAAACACAAGAAAATTAACAATTAAAAATAAAATATTTTAATAACAGTAACTGTATTAGGATAAATATTTCCTATATAAACTATAAAAAACTTTAACAAATAAGAGGAAGAGAAATAAGATAGAATAGTGTGCCCGAGCCTACCCTCAAGCAGGAGAACTCTAATCCAAGACAGTGCAAGGCCATGGTACAGAGGCCATGGCACTACCCAGGACTAGAGAACAATGGTTTGATTTTGGAGTGTTGCTAATTGAAGTCGTATAATCAAGAAACTATAATCACCAACAGTGGTTGCCATAAGTGTTAATTTAAAAGCCCAATCCCTTTGTTTCTTATGTCACTCACCCCTTATAGGCCTATAGGGAGACCATCTCTCACTACGACCCTAAGGAACAATGTCGTATTGTAGTCTGTCTTTGGCAGCTGTTGGTTCAATTGGGCATTGAAAGGTTTAAAGGCAAGGGATATTGACATTGCCCTAGCAAGCAGGACAATGCTCTAGAAACTGATCATGTATATATATGATCAGCACCCAAGCCCTCTCTTCACCCAATCTAGGACCAATTAGGACCAGGCAATGACTGAGTTATCAGCATGTAGATCTATATATATATATATATATATATATATATATATATATATATATATATACATAAATATATATATATATATATATATATATATATATATATATATATATATTATATATATATATATATATAATATATTTACACACACACATACTTGCTCTTTTTATATAAAGGGGACTTTTTGTGATGATTTTCTCCTGTTCCAGATGCTGTACATATTATATAGCCTACTATTTCGATTCAGTCTAAACACTGAATGGGCATACAGGCCCCAACACCGGAATATGTAGCCACAAATCATGATTCAATGCATCCAATAAATTAAGGTAAGAGTCGGGATTAGTTTTTCAAGTTTTTCAGTTTTACCAGAGAGAGAGAGGAGAGAGAGAGAGAGAGAGAGAGAGAGAGAGAGAGAGAGAGAGAGAGAGAGAGAGAATGCACTGTACATTTTACTAATGCTAACAAGATGCTAACTAGATTCCATGAGCCCCCATTTTTAGCAGAATTTTAGAAAATTTTACCTTTTCGTATTTCACCATCTGTTCTTGGACACTTCCAAACATTTGAAAGAATGGCTGAGATCAATTTGATATCGATTATTTACAAAGATATAAACTGTTTTGCTGAACTTTATCTTCCTCTGATATTAAACCCTATCTGGGTGGGTAACTTATTAGGTTCCGAAAAAGGAATTTTCTGGCCAGCTCTTCCAGGGGAAAATTCGTTTTAGCTTCCCAAATGAATTGTATTATTCTGTTTTAACTGGAATTGACGTTTTCCAGTTTTTCCAGGTGTATCGAAATGTCCTTTGTCATGTAGGCAATTATCTCCGATTTTGGCGAAAGCAACTAACATGCAGTAATTTTTTTTTTCTGCAATTTCTAGTTAGTTTACGTATGGTATAATTTTGATATTAAAAATTCGATGTTGGCTTAGTGTAGACTAACAGGGGCTTATAAAAGATACTAGGTCGATTACATTTACATTTTATTTAATAATGAAATCAATTTACCCATTTACTCTGTCGTTGTAACAGCTTGATTTTATTTTTCAGACAAACCATGGTGGTACGGAAGCAGTTTTGTCGTAGCAGTTGTTAAGAAGAAACTCCTAAAAACGTAAGTATTTACCTCAGATACAATATCTTTTTTTAAGTCAAGTTTTGAATCCTAAGTCATTGATAGCAACCATTTAAATATAAGAGCGAGGGGCTTAGGAAACTTGATTGTCTTTTAAAAAAATGTTGGGTATAATTTATTATATTTTGGTTTTACGGGTAATACAGGGAGTTATGGCCTCTCTCTCTCTCTCTCTCTCTCTCTCTCTCTCTCTCTCTCTCTCTCTCTCTCTCTCTCTCTCTCTCTCTCTCTCTCTCTCTCTAATGTATTCACGTTAATATCTCCTAGTGCAATGAGTTTGGCACTATTTTAACTGTTCTAAATTTATTTTGTGGATGTACTGTTTAAAAAAAAATCTGTTTTGGTCAGAAAACTTTATCCGATTTTGATTTTTTTCTGTTTTTAAGATTTTAATGTTGTAAGCAGCAGAGGTTTAATAGGCAATATTTAAATGTGATTTATTATGGGTTTTTCATTTCTAACATTTTTATTAAGATTTATTATATTTTTTATCTCATAAATTTATTACGGCATAGTCCACATTAAGCAGATTCCTTGGGCCTATAAATGTATTTTTCGTTTTTGTTTTTTTTGGCCAGTAGAAATGGACATTTTGCAGTGAGCTTATTAAAAAATCGCTTAAAAATATAAAAAACAATCTTTATTCCTCCTCTGTGTTCCTAGAATATTTTATTTTTCCTTGTTTCCTATCCTCACTGGGCTATTTCCCTGTTGGACCCCTTGGACTTAGCATCCTGCTTTTCCAACTACGGTTTTAGCCTAGCAAGTAATGATAATAATTATAATAGTAATAGAAAATACACATTTCAAATAAATAAAACTTCAAACGCTTTAGCAAGTTACTAATGGAAAGATAACGCAACCTTTAATAGCAGAAACGTAGCATTAATTCTATTCTCTCCTATTTTTTTTTCTATCTGTTTGGTTTCTTTCTGTTATTCTTGTTTAAGTGTTTTTCCTGTTTATATTAATCCTGAAAAGTTTACTTGTTCGATAAGTTTCCCCCTATTTTTATTATCATTTCATGACTTAAGATTTCTTCTGTATTTTTTCAAAGTTCAAGTTCACTTCTCCTTATTTTTGGCATTGTTGTGTAACATTAAGGATACTGAAATCTTTGTATTAAGAGCGCCAGGCTTTATTCCAATTTTCATTTCGATTTTTTTCCTAGTTAGTTTCTGCTATATATAGTTTTTGTGTGATTCTGGGAAAGTTTTTTTTTTTTTTTTTTCAATTGGATCCTGAAGAAAACTCCGCAAGTGTTTAACAGCAGTTAGTTTTGGAATACGAAGCTGTTTTGACGAGTTTATTAATTTGCTTCTTAATATTGTAATGCTTTATTTGTATACGTTATAATGCACAGGAAGGAAAATAGACACTTTGTTTATATTATCTATTACATACAGGACGACTTTTTTTTATTGTATTTATGGTAATTCCTAATAAAAAATACAATGGGCACAAGTAAAATTCTTGAAAAGCTCTGGCAGACCTCACACTAGTGTTCTCTTAGCTACCTGTTTCCTCAGGCACTTATAATCCCTGACTTACTACCTTACAACCTTACTACCTTATACTACCTTACAACCTTACTACCTTACTACCTTTCAACCTTTCAACCTTACAACCTTTCAACCTTTCAACCTTACAACCTTTCAACCTTACAACCTTACTACCTTTCAACCTTACTACCTTTCAACCTTTCAACCTTACAACCTTTCAACCTTTCAACCTTACAACCTTTCAACCTTACTACCTTTCAACCTTACTACCATACAACCTTACAACCTTTCAACCTTACTACCATACAACCTTACAACCTTACAACCTTACTACCATACAACCTTACAACCTTCTGACTAAACCTCCTCCCCCCCCCTACCCCTTTCAGCTTGTCCAAAAACTAGTCCACTCTGGAATTCCTGCCGGTTCCCTAACACGAAAATCTAATTAGTCATAGAAGTCAAAGCGTTTGGGTAGACAGACCAATACATTTCTCTAAAATAAATACCAGTGTACATGCATATTATTTTACTTTACAATATTAAAAATTTGGTTAGGGACTTTTAATTTTGCTATAATCAAAATTGTCTCGATTTTAGGAATTTTCTCCATTTTACCACAGCCATTTTATTTTTAATCATATTTAGTGTTGAGGTTTACTTTTCAAGAGTTTTGTGGTTATTCATAGTTTTGTAGTTATACACTTTTCTACTTTGAAAGTTTGTAGTTACCCATTTGTCACACACTTATCTACTTTGGAAATTTGCAGTTACTTTTCTACTTTGAAAATTTTGTAGTTACTTTCTTCTTTGAAAATTTGCAGTTACTTTTTTATTTTTAAAATTTAGTTACTTTTCTACTGTGAAAATTTGCAATAACTTTTCTACTTTGAAAATTTGCAATAACTTTTCTACTTTGAAAATTTGCAATAACTTTTCTACTTTGAAAATTTGCAATAACTTTTCTACTTTGAAAATTTGCAATAACTTTTCTACTTTGAAAATTTGCAGTTACTTTTCTATTTTAAAAATGTGCAGTTACTTTTCTACTTTGAAAATTTGCAGTTACTTTTTTATTTTGAAAATTTGCAGTTACTTTTGTACTATTGACATTTTGGGTAACATATTTTGGTCCTCATTTCTTAATACCACCAGTTTCATTTGTATTTTTCTAACACAATGGAGAAATTTATGGGTTAAATAAATCCAAATGTTTAAAAAACCATATAAACAGTTTTCTCCAGTCAGTTTTTAGTTAGTTATAATTTATTGATAGATAAAGTTCGTCGTGTTATAAAGAAATCTAAAATTTCAAAATTAGTTTTAGAACAGCTTTGATTACACAGGCAGTAAGGTTACAAAACACAATAAACTATTTCAATTAATATATTTATCGATTTCTTTACAGTTTTAAATGTAAATAGAAATAAATATCCCTTCATACAGATTTTGGTTACAATGTGAATGAAGCAAAACCAATTATAAAATAAGCTCATACAGCTCAAATGAATGTTAGATCTACTGTCAGTACACAATCGAGTATTTTTAACAGTCAAATCTAGATGTATTTAGGTATAACAGAATACAATTATCATACAATGATCACAAATTAACACCCAAACAATCCATTAGGTTACTAGCAAGTTCCAAGCAGGATTCCTTTTCTGTTGCTTGTGTCTCTTGTCCCCTTCTAGCTTGAACTGACCTCTTCCCTCGAACTACCTTCTGGCGAAACAGAAAACTAGTCCAAACCAGGATTTCCGCTGGCTGTCTGTCAAAAGATATAATTAGCATTTTAAATTAGTCGATTATTTCATGTATTAACAGCAAAATACTAGATGGCTATGACTCCAGTTTATGCATACATTTTATTAAACGAAATGTTATGTATGTTTAGACTTTGATACTGAAAATCGAAGGCCTTTCAAGCATTTAATGTAGATTCTCTCTCTCTCTCTCTCTCTCTCTCTCTCTCTCTCTCTCTCTCTCTCTCTCTCTCTCTCTCTCTCTCTCTCTCTCTCTCTAATGTATTCACGTTAATATCTCCTAGTGCAATGAGTTTGGCACTATTTTAACTGTTCTAAATTTATTTTGTGGATGTACTGTTTAAAAAAAAATCTGTTTTGGTCAGAAAACTTTATCCGATTTTGATTTTTTTCTGTTTTTAAGATTTTAATGTTGTAAGCAGCAGAGGTTTAATAGGCAATATTTAAATGTGATTTATTATGGGTTTTTCATTTCTAACATTTTTATTAAGATTTATTATATTTTTTATCTCATAAATTTATTACGGCATAGTCCACATTAAGCAGATTCCTTGGGCCTATAAATGTATTTTTCGTTTTTGTTTTTTTTGGCCAGTAGAAATGGACATTTTGCAGTGAGCTTATTAAAAAATCGCTTAAAAATATAAAAAACAATCTTTATTCCTCCTCTGTGTTCCTAGAATATTTTATTTTTCCTTGTTTCCTATCCTCACTGGGCTATTTCCCTGTTGGACCCCTTGGACTTAGCATCCTGCTTTTCCAACTACGGTTTTAGCCTAGCAAGTAATGATAATAATTATAATAGTAATAGAAAATACACATTTCAAATAAATAAAACTTCAAACGCTTTAGCAAGTTACTAATGGAAAGATAACGCAACCTTTAATAGCAGAAACGTAGCATTAATTCTATTCTCTCCTATTTTTTTTTCTATCTGTTTGGTTTCTTTCTGTTATTCTTGTTTAAGTGTTTTTCCTGTTTATATTAATCCTGAAAAGTTTACTTGTTCGATAAGTTTCCCCCTATTTTTATTATCATTTCATGACTTAAGATTTCTTCTGTATTTTTTCAAAGTTCAAGTTCACTTCTCCTTATTTTTGGCATTGTTGTGTAACATTAAGGATACTGAAATCTTTGTATTAAGAGCGCCAGGCTTTATTCCAATTTTCATTTCGATTTTTTTCCTAGTTAGTTTCTGCTATATATAGTTTTTGTGTGATTCTGGGAAAGTTTTTTTTTTTTTTTTTCAATTGGATCCTGAAGAAAACTCCGCAAGTGTTTAACAGCAGTTAGTTTTGGAATACGAAGCTGTTTTGACGAGTTTATTAATTTGCTTCTTAATATTGTAATGCTTTATTTGTATACGTTATAATGCACAGGAAGGAAAATAGACACTTTGTTTATATTATCTATTACATACAGGACGACTTTTTTTTATTGTATTTATGGTAATTCCTAATAAAAAATACAATGGGCACAAGTAAAATTCTTGAAAAGCTCTGGCAGACCTCACACTAGTGTTCTCTTAGCTACCTGTTTCCTCAGGCACTTATAATCCCTGACTTACTACCTTACAACCTTACTACCTTATACTACCTTACAACCTTACTACCTTACTACCTTTCAACCTTTCAACCTTACAACCTTTCAACCTTTCAACCTTACAACCTTTCAACCTTACAACCTTACTACCTTTCAACCTTACTACCTTTCAACCTTTCAACCTTACAACCTTTCAACCTTTCAACCTTACAACCTTTCAACCTTACTACCTTTCAACCTTACTACCATACAACCTTACAACCTTTCAACCTTACTACCATACAACCTTACAACCTTACAACCTTACTACCATACAACCTTACAACCTTCTGACTAAACCTCCTCCCCCCCCCCTACCCCTTTCAGCTTGTCCAAAAACTAGTCCACTCTGGAATTCCTGCCGGTTCCCTAACACGAAAATCTAATTAGTCATAGAAGTCAAAGCGTTTGGGTAGACAGACCAATACATTTCTCTAAAATAAATACCAGTGTACATGCATATTATTTTACTTTACAATATTAAAAATTTGGTTAGGGACTTTTAATTTTGCTATAATCAAAATTGTCTCGATTTTAGGAATTTTCTCCATTTTACCACAGCCATTTTATTTTTAATCATATTTAGTGTTGAGGTTTACTTTTCAAGAGTTTTGTGGTTATTCATAGTTTTGTAGTTATACACTTTTCTACTTTGAAAGTTTGTAGTTACCCATTTGTCACACACTTATCTACTTTGGAAATTTGCAGTTACTTTTCTACTTTGAAAATTTTGTAGTTACTTTCTTCTTTGAAAATTTGCAGTTACTTTTTTATTTTTAAAATTTAGTTACTTTTCTACTGTGAAAATTTGCAATAACTTTTCTACTTTGAAAATTTGCAATAACTTTTCTACTTTGAAAATTTGCAATAACTTTTCTACTTTGAAAATTTGCAATAACTTTTCTACTTTGAAAATTTGCAATAACTTTTCTACTTTGAAAATTTGCAGTTACTTTTCTATTTTAAAAATGTGCAGTTACTTTTCTACTTTGAAAATTTGCAGTTACTTTTTTATTTTGAAAATTTGCAGTTACTTTTGTACTATTGACATTTTGGGTAACATATTTTGGTCCTCATTTCTTAATACCACCAGTTTCATTTGTATTTTTCTAACACAATGGAGAAATTTATGGGTTAAATAAATCCAAATGTTTAAAAAACCATATAAACAGTTTTCTCCAGTCAGTTTTTAGTTAGTTATAATTTATTGATAGATAAAGTTCGTCGTGTTATAAAGAAATCTAAAATTTCAAAATTAGTTTTAGAACAGCTTTGATTACACAGGCAGTAAGGTTACAAAACACAATAAACTATTTCAATTAATATATTTATCGATTTCTTTACAGTTTTAAATGTAAATAGAAATAAATATCCCTTCATACAGATTTTGGTTACAATGTGAATGAAGCAAAACCAATTATAAAATAAGCTCATACAGCTCAAATGAATGTTAGATCTACTGTCAGTACACAATCGAGTATTTTTAACAGTCAAATCTAGATGTATTTAGGTATAACAGAATACAATTATCATACAATGATCACAAATTAACACCCAAACAATCCATTAGGTTACTAGCAAGTTCCAAGCAGGATTCCTTTTCTGTTGCTTGTGTCTCTTGTCCCCTTCTAGCTTGAACTGACCTCTTCCCTCGAACTACCTTCTGGCGAAACAGAAAACTAGTCCAAACCAGGATTTCCGCTGGCTGTCTGTCAAAAGATATAATTAGCATTTTAAATTAGTCGATTATTTCATGTATTAACAGCAAAATACTAGATGGCTATGACTCCAGTTTATGCATACATTTTATTAAACGAAATGTTATGTATGTTTAGACTTTGATACTGAAAATCGAAGGCCTTTCAAGCATTTAATGTAGATTCTCTCTCTCTCTCTCTCTCTCTCTCTCTCTCTCTCTCTCTCTCTCTCTCTCTCTCTCTCTCTCTCTCTCTCTCTCTCTCTCTCTCTCTCTAATGTATTCACGTTAATATCTCCTAGTGCAATGAGTTTGGCACTATTTTAACTGTTCTAAATTTATTTTGTGGATGTACTGTTTAAAAAAAAATCTGTTTTGGTCAGAAAACTTTATCCGATTTTGATTTTTTTCTGTTTTTAAGATTTTAATGTTGTAAGCAGCAGAGGTTTAATAGGCAATATTTAAATGTGATTTATTATGGGTTTTTCATTTCTAACATTTTTATTAAGATTTATTATATTTTTTATCTCATAAATTTATTACGGCATAGTCCACATTAAGCAGATTCCTTGGGCCTATAAATGTATTTTTCGTTTTTGTTTTTTTTGGCCAGTAGAAATGGACATTTTGCAGTGAGCTTATTAAAAAATCGCTTAAAAATATAAAAAACAATCTTTATTCCTCCTCTGTGTTCCTAGAATATTTTATTTTTCCTTGTTTCCTATCCTCACTGGGCTATTTCCCTGTTGGACCCCTTGGACTTAGCATCCTGCTTTTCCAACTACGGTTTTAGCCTAGCAAGTAATGATAATAATTATAATAGTAATAGAAAATACACATTTCAAATAAATAAAACTTCAAACGCTTTAGCAAGTTACTAATGGAAAGATAACGCAACCTTTAATAGCAGAAACGTAGCATTAATTCTATTCTCTCCTATTTTTTTTTCTATCTGTTTGGTTTCTTTCTGTTATTCTTGTTTAAGTGTTTTTCCTGTTTATATTAATCCTGAAAAGTTTACTTGTTCGATAAGTTTCCCCCTATTTTTATTATCATTTCATGACTTAAGATTTCTTCTGTATTTTTTCAAAGTTCAAGTTCACTTCTCCTTATTTTTGGCATTGTTGTGTAACATTAAGGATACTGAAATCTTTGTATTAAGAGCGCCAGGCTTTATTCCAATTTTCATTTCGATTTTTTTCCTAGTTAGTTTCTGCTATATATAGTTTTTGTGTGATTCTGGGAAAGTTTTTTTTTTTTTTTTTCAATTGGATCCTGAAGAAAACTCCGCAAGTGTTTAACAGCAGTTAGTTTTGGAATACGAAGCTGTTTTGACGAGTTTATTAATTTGCTTCTTAATATTGTAATGCTTTATTTGTATACGTTATAATGCACAGGAAGGAAAATAGACACTTTGTTTATATTATCTATTACATACAGGACGACTTTTTTTTATTGTATTTATGGTAATTCCTAATAAAAAATACAATGGGCACAAGTAAAATTCTTGAAAAGCTCTGGCAGACCTCACACTAGTGTTCTCTTAGCTACCTGTTTCCTCAGGCACTTATAATCCCTGACTTACTACCTTACAACCTTACTACCTTATACTACCTTACAACCTTACTACCTTACTACCTTTCAACCTTTCAACCTTACAACCTTTCAACCTTTCAACCTTACAACCTTTCAACCTTACAACCTTACTACCTTTCAACCTTACTACCTTTCAACCTTTCAACCTTACAACCTTTCAACCTTTCAACCTTACAACCTTTCAACCTTACTACCTTTCAACCTTACTACCATACAACCTTACAACCTTTCAACCTTACTACCATACAACCTTACAACCTTACAACCTTACTACCATACAACCTTACAACCTTCTGACTAAACCTCCTCCCCCCCCCTACCCCTTTCAGCTTGTCCAAAAACTAGTCCACTCTGGAATTCCTGCCGGTTCCCTAACACGAAAATCTAATTAGTCATAGAAGTCAAAGCGTTTGGGTAGACAGACCAATACATTTCTCTAAAATAAATACCAGTGTACATGCATATTATTTTACTTTACAATATTAAAAATTTGGTTAGGGACTTTTAATTTTGCTATAATCAAAATTGTCTCGATTTTAGGAATTTTCTCCATTTTACCACAGCCATTTTATTTTTAATCATATTTAGTGTTGAGGTTTACTTTTCAAGAGTTTTGTGGTTATTCATAGTTTTGTAGTTATACACTTTTCTACTTTGAAAGTTTGTAGTTACCCATTTGTCACACACTTATCTACTTTGGAAATTTGCAGTTACTTTTCTACTTTGAAAATTTTGTAGTTACTTTCTTCTTTGAAAATTTGCAGTTACTTTTTTATTTTTAAAATTTAGTTACTTTTCTACTGTGAAAATTTGCAATAACTTTTCTACTTTGAAAATTTGCAATAACTTTTCTACTTTGAAAATTTGCAATAACTTTTCTACTTTGAAAATTTGCAATAACTTTTCTACTTTGAAAATTTGCAATAACTTTTCTACTTTGAAAATTTGCAGTTACTTTTCTATTTTAAAAATGTGCAGTTACTTTTCTACTTTGAAAATTTGCAGTTACTTTTTTATTTTGAAAATTTGCAGTTACTTTTGTACTATTGACATTTTGGGTAACATATTTTGGTCCTCATTTCTTAATACCACCAGTTTCATTTGTATTTTTCTAACACAATGGAGAAATTTATGGGTTAAATAAATCCAAATGTTTAAAAAACCATATAAACAGTTTTCTCCAGTCAGTTTTTAGTTAGTTATAATTTATTGATAGATAAAGTTCGTCGTGTTATAAAGAAATCTAAAATTTCAAAATTAGTTTTAGAACAGCTTTGATTACACAGGCAGTAAGGTTACAAAACACAATAAACTATTTCAATTAATATATTTATCGATTTCTTTACAGTTTTAAATGTAAATAGAAATAAATATCCCTTCATACAGATTTTGGTTACAATGTGAATGAAGCAAAACCAATTATAAAATAAGCTCATACAGCTCAAATGAATGTTAGATCTACTGTCAGTACACAATCGAGTATTTTTAACAGTCAAATCTAGATGTATTTAGGTATAACAGAATACAATTATCATACAATGATCACAAATTAACACCCAAACAATCCATTAGGTTACTAGCAAGTTCCAAGCAGGATTCCTTTTCTGTTGCTTGTGTCTCTTGTCCCCTTCTAGCTTGAACTGACCTCTTCCCTCGAACTACCTTCTGGCGAAACAGAAAACTAGTCCAAACCAGGATTTCCGCTGGCTGTCTGTCAAAAGATATAATTAGCATTTTAAATTAGTCGATTATTTCATGTATTAACAGCAAAATACTAGATGGCTATGACTCCAGTTTATGCATACATTTTATTAAACGAAATGTTATGTATGTTTAGACTTTGATACTGAAAATCGAAGGCCTTTCAAGCATTTAATGTAGATTCTCTCTCTCTCTCTCTCTCTCTCTCCTCTCCTCTCTCTCTCTCTCTCTCTCTCTCTCTCTCTCTCTCTCTCTCAGGGATTCCTATCTTTACAATAGTGTTTTGTGCCTTGTCATTTATCATCTCGCTTTTGTATCGTGATATTTATCAAGATGGCCACTTGTTATTGATAATTGTAGCCACGCTTACGATACTCCTGCATTGTTTCAATGTGAACTCTAGTAATTATCATGGGATTACTGTTAGCTCAAAGTGAATACCTTCACTACCTGGCATTCAAAGCCTTTTGGTATTAGCGCCTCAAACAACGTACGGATTTCCTAAGCAAGGTTAATCGAGTGAACTATATTCTTTGACTTGCCTCGCTGGATGACCCTGTGTCTCTCAATCCTTACGTTCTGTTTATAAAATTCCACACAGTCTTCGATTCCGGTACCTTAAAGAACACAATTTTAATGCTGGTAGACTTTTGGATGGTAATTATATGCGAATTTTGTTCCTCTATTGTTGTTGGGATTCGAAACAATTGTTTATTCATTATATATTTATTAGAATGATATAGGCGATGGGCATTTTGAAATAATAACCCCTAATGTCAGTCAATCAAGATTGGCAAGGCTGATTGATTCTGTTAATTTTGAGGGGAGGGTAATTTGATATTGATTTCAAAGGCCGTGGTAATTTTATATTTTTTTTAATGCAGGGTCATTAATATGATTATGACAGTAGGGTCATTATAGGTTGTGATTTTATATGGGGATAGGAACGTACAGTCTCTTCAAACTGTTTAGCTCTTTGTAGTATGTCTGAAAAGTTGCCTTTCGAGTTTTTGAAATAACGATTGCAGGACTCTATTGTGAATTTATAAGGCTTGACCTTGTTATCTGACTCGTTGGTAGTGCTTGTATCTCTCTCTCTCTCTCTCTCTCTCTCTCTCTCTCTCTCTCTCTCTCTCTCTCTCTCTCTCTCTCTCTCAATTAAAATGTTTTCTCTTTACTCTTTCAATTCAAATTGGGGTCTTACTGACTTTATTCCTCGTATTACAAATATGTTTCTTATTCCCTTAAGCCTTTTTGGTTAAGTAGCAATTTGAAAACTTTACAATTCTTTCACTGAAAAAGCACTGTCTCTGCCTTATTTGTTTGCCTGTAGCTCTATTTATGCCCAAAATTTGGTTCTCGCTTGTTATTCATGTCCAATTTAAGTTCCAAGTCTCTATTCATGTGCAGTTAAAAGTTACCCCTCTCAAATTTGTCCATTTTTTTTGTTCCCTTTGAATGTTCATGTCCAATTTTTGTTCCCCATGTATATTCATGTCCAATTTTTTGTTGTCCTGAATATTCATGTCCAATTGTCCCCCTGAATAGTCATGTCCAATTTTTGTTCCCCCTGAATATTCATGTCCAATTTTTGTTCCCCATGTATATTCATGTCCAATTTTTGTTCCCCATGTATATTCATGTCCAAATTCTTTTTCCCTCCCTTTATTCATGACCGATTTTTTGCTTTCCTTGAATATTCATGTCCAATTTTTTATTCCCCCTCTCTTTTCATGTCCAATTTTTTGTTCTGCCTCTCTCTACCCTCTTCTCTAAGTCCCTATCTAGATTTATTTTCTCAATACCAGTTTTTTTTGTTTGTTATTTAAGTCAAAATTTATATGTTGAATTTCCTTTGATTCTCATTCTTCATATGTTTTGATTGTTGGTTTTATAAGTGGTAATTTGTCCCTTATTCAATTTCAATTTTTTCTTTCATAATTGTTTTATATCTAGTTTAAGGATATAATTGTTTGACTCAAAGCTCTGAGAATTTACCTTACTGACCAGGGTTTATTTTAGGGAAATAATTGACTAAAAGCTCTGAGAATTTTCCTTACTGATCAGGGTTTATTTTAGGGAAATAATTGACTAAAAGCTCTGAGAATTTACCTTACTGATCAGGGTTTATTTTAGGGAAATAACTGACTCAAAGTTCTGAGAATTTGCCTTACTGATCAGGGTTTATTTTATGGAAATAATTGACTCCAAGCTACTCAGAATTTGACATACTGATCAGGGTTTATTGTCTGAGAATTAGCGTTAAAATGTTTGCTTATAAAACGAAGTAAATAATTATAGCCACGAAAAGGAAAATGAAGACTTGATTGGTTAGTACCAAAGTCCAAATGAGTGACATGGACGGACTTGAGTCCGTCGATATCACCAATTTGGACCTGGGTGTAAAACTCCTATCTCAAAGTCTTTCATTTCTCATTTCGTAGCTATGGTCATGACTTATCAGTGAATTCAGCGGAGAAAGGAGGAATATTATGTCTAGTCTCTAGTCAAATTTCATCAGTCAGGAATTGTTTCATGTAAAAACATCTGTTATACATTTTCATGATATATGACAATACTAATTCAGATTTTATTATTCACAGGAATGAACTTCGATAGCAGTGTGCGCCAGTCCTGTGAGCCATCAAGAGGAGAGAGCGCCAGTCCTGTGAGCCATCAAGAGGAGAGAGCGCCAGTCCTGTGAGCCATCAAGAGGAGAGAGCGCCAGTCCTGTGAGCCATCAAGAGGAGAGTGCCAGTCCTGTGAGCCATCAAGAGGAGAGTGCCAGTCCTGTGAGCCACCAAGAGGAGAGAGCCATCGAAGAGGAGCACCGCCCCCCCCTATATACAACCTCCCTCAGCCGGTAATCCAGGGCTTATATAACGCAGTTTCTGGACACTCTTCGTAAACGTTTTGAATATATTAAAAGATTTGGAATTTTTTTTTTTTTTTTTTTTTTTTTTTTTTTTTTGCTGCTTAGTGAAATTTTTCATGATTTCAAATGGCCCCTCAACTTTGTGTATTTCATGTTCAAGTCTTAAGGCTTTTAGTCATAATTTGTTTGCCTCTAAATTTGTATTTTCGTGTTGGAGTGTTGCCTTCATTTATGATTATTTGGCCTAAATCTTTTTTTGCCTTAAATTTTTTTTGCCTGTCAACTATGGAAATACTTTAGATGTTATTTTTGGGCCTTTATTCATAATTTTTGATATTTGTTGTCTGTCAATTCTCTATTTCCATGTTTAAGCTTTATTCAGAATTTTCTTTTGTCAATTAATCTATTCATAATTTTTGATATTTGTTGTCTGTCAATTCTCTATTTCCATGTTTAAGCTTTATTCAGAATTTTCTTTTTGCCTGACAAATCTGTATTTCCATGTTCAAGTCTTTGTGAAAAATAAAAGAAAAATGTAAAAACCAGTTTCATTTCAAAACCACGAGTAACCAAAAAATGGGAGTAATCAAAGAATAAAAGTATTGATTCACAGGTTTATTTTATTTGAAGGTTTCTCACAGATACAGCACAGAAAATGGTGTTTAAGAGTTCAATGAGTAGTCAATTTTGGCCTCTTGAGTTGCCTTTAGCTATTTTGATTTCGAATTTTTAAAGATAGGTTTGCAGACCTTTTAGTACCAGGGAGGGATGAGCGACCAGGATCCCCCCTCACTGGTGGTGGTATGGGGCTGCTTCCAGACTCCTCCAGTACCGGCCGGGGGAGAGGTGATGTGTTACCCTTCCAGATATACCCCAATCTGCAGCTGGAACACCAGCATTGCAACCATTTCTGTAAAGTTATACATATACTTGAGACATAGAAAATGGGAATCAGCTATCCTGTCAGGCATATATGACATAGAAAATGAGAATCACCTGTATAGGGATTAGCCAAATGGACTGGAATACTTATGCGTATGCATAGAATATGGACAAAAAAATGCAAATTTGCCAAGTAGCCTGGAAAAGTTATGCATGTACTGTATACTTGAAAGCATATGTGACATTCATAATATTTAGCCAAAGAAAACTGGAAAAGTTATTAATATATATACAAGAATGGAAAAGTTATTAATATATATACAAGAATCATACTTTGTGTGTATCATAATTATATGCAAATTAATCAAATGGTCTGGAAAAGTTATACATGCATTTACTTAAGCATATAAAATGACAAATAATTATTAGCCAAATAAAACTGATAAATTACTTATTGCTAAACAAGTTCTGATATGGACACGAAATTTTAGATCAATCGAATTATGTATAGGATATATTCTAGGAAAGATGATATAATTGTTTGGCAAAGTAAAAAAAAAAAACATTGTGCAGTATAGGAATAAAATATCCAGATATGACAAAATTCATAAATAAAAAATATTATTAATTGCTAAGCTACAATGCTATAAGCCCAGGGGCTCCAACTGGGAAAATAGCCCAGTGAGGAAAGGAAACTGAAATCTTTAAGAGTAACAACATTAAAATAAATTGAGATTATTGATTAAAATTTATACTTATTAGAGAGTAAAGAAAGATAATTGTTTATGCTTTAAATAACGAGACAACCAGCCTATTTTACACATGAATGTGATGAATAGAATGTATAGAAATATCCATGATTCATGTGAAAAAAGTTTATGGTGTGACTGAACGACTATGTGCAAAATATGGTTCTAGAAATAGTAACAATTTGACTGCATTTGGAATGGAATCTAAATTGCCAATTAAAAATTCTATATCATTGTCAACTATAGTCTATAATGGGAAATGTGAGGTCTTTTATAGTATCACAAGTGAGATACAGTATATGTTATTTATGTGGTTTAGTGTACAATACAGACTGGGGAAATACTGGTATTTAGTAAAGCGTTAATATTACATTTAGTAACCGTATTTTCAAGACAAAAATATATTTGGGTCCCTATATTCTAAAAACAATAATGAAAGCAGTTTTTATCATTAACTACTAGAACCCTACTCTGAGAAGACACAGAGGAACAGACCCCTATTATTATTATTACTTGCTAAGCTACAACCCTAGCAGGAAGCTATAAGCCCAAGGGCTCCAGCACAGCAAATACCCCAGTGAGGAAAGGAAACAAGAAAAAACAGTAACATTAAAACAAATATCTCTTATAAACTATAAAAAAAAACATTAATAAAACAAGAGGAAGAGAAATAAGATATAATAGTGTGCCAGAGTGTACTTATATTTAGGGTGAAGACAGTGGTAGATGTTTCAGAAGGATTTAAGAATATTATTAGCTGTATCTAGAACTGTGTCAATTTTTATTGGCTACAAAAATGGTCGAAGTAATGTTGAAGTTGCCTGAAATGCAGGGATGGTGACTGAAAATGAAACGAAGGAAGAACGCTAATTGGATGATGCTGTGAATAGAGAAGAAAGGAGGGAAGGTGAATTAGAGTTTTAATATATTTGTAGGAGATTGACCTCTGCAAACAGGTGATTGAAAAGGGAAAGGTTAAATGTTGGTCATGTGAGAAACTTGAGTCTGAAGGAACGTATGTTTTAGAGTAACTTTGGTCAGAATGGTTGTGATTGAAAAGGGAAAGGTTGAATGGTGGTCATGTGAGAAACTTGAGTCTGAAGGAACATTTGTTTCAAAGTAACTTTGGTCAGAATGGTTGTGATTGAAAAGGGAAATGTTGAATGTTGGTCATGTGAGAAACTTGAGTCTGAAGGAACGTATGTTTTAAGAGTAACTTTGGTCAGAATGGTTGTGATTGAAAAGGGAAAGGCTGAATGGTGGTCATGTGAGAAACTTGAGTCTGAAGGAACGTATGTTTTAAGAGTAACTTTGGTCAGAATGGTTGTGATTGAAAAGGGAAAGGTTGAATGTTGGTCATGTGAGAAACTTGAGTCTGAAGGAACGTATGCTTTAGAATAACTTTGGTCAGAATGGTTGTGATTGAAAAGGGAAAGGTTGAATGGTGGTCATGTGAGAAACTTGAGTCTGAAGGAACGTATGTTTTAAGAGTAACTTTGGTCAGAATGGTTGTGATTGGAAAGGGAAAGGTTGAATGGTGGTCATGTGAGAAACTTGAGTCTGAAGGAACGTATGTTTTAAGAGTAACTTTGGTCAGAATGGTTGTGATTGAAAAGGGAAAGGTTGAATGGTGGTCATATGAGAATCTTCAATCTGTAGGAACATCTGTTTCAAAGTAACTTTGGTCAGAATGGTTGTGATTGAAAAGGAAAGGGTTGAATGTTGGTCATGTGAGAAACTTGAGTCTGAAGGAACATCTGTTTCAAAGTAACTTTGGTCCGAATGGTTGTGATTGAAAAGGGAAAGGTTGAATGTTGGTCATGTGAGAAACTTGAGTCTGAAGGAACGTATGTTTTAGAGAAACTTTGGTCAGAATGGTTGTGATTGAAAAGGGAAAGGTTGAAT
>NC_090727.1:22185222-22190222 GCF_036898095.1 Palaemon carinicauda | reverse complement strand
ATAATAATAATAAAAAGAAGGCAAAGTTGTCTAAGAAAAATGACACGTAGACCTTGTACTGAGACACTTTAAATATTAGTCAGGAAGTATTTAAGATATGTATATATTTGCCAAGGTGTTACCTATCTCAGAGAGAGAGAGAGAGAGAGAGAGAGAGAGAGAGAGAGAGAGAGAGAGCAAACGTCATGCAGAACTAACTTTTCATCCTCTGAATCGATAAATATAATGTTTTATCATAATAAACTATCATGATTTTAACCAACAAATCAATATAAATATTCTAATATAAACTGAAATTCTGAACGAAGTCTAGTTGAAACAAAAAATCAAAATCAAGAAAATTAACCCATAAA
The DNA here is from genome assembly GCF_036898095.1 of Palaemon carinicauda. Lineage (NCBI taxonomy): Eukaryota > Metazoa > Arthropoda > Malacostraca > Decapoda > Palaemonidae > Palaemon > Palaemon carinicauda. Next base: position 22,189,869 of record NC_090727.1, on the reverse strand, counting down.
TTCATTTAGAAGAATTTGATATTACGGTTTTGTAAAATTGAGAATAACACAAACTATAGTCAATTTTTTAGCGAGGCAGATTTGCACTGACTCGCAGCGGTGCCCTTTTAGCTCGGAAAAAGTTTCCCGATCGCTGATTGGTTGGACAAGATAATTCTAACCAATCAGATAGCAGGAAACTTTTCCAGGACACACTGAGAATAAACTTTATACATTACAGCCCCCGTACGATACGTGTACTGATCGAGTATTTAATCTAATTTCCCTTCAAGAACGTGTTCAGAGGAGAGAGAGAGAGAGAGAGAGAGAGAGAGAGAGAGAGAGAGAGAGAGAGAGAATATATAATTAAAACGATGTTTAAAGGTTTAACGCCACTCATGAATAGCAGAGGCAAGGGATAGAGACATTGCTCTATCAAGCAGGACAATGCCCTAGAGGCTGACCATATATACATGTGTTCAGCGACCAAGCCCTTCTCCACCAAAGCTAGGACCAAGGAGGGCCAGGCAATGGCTACTGGTGACTCAGCAGATAGACCTATAGGCTCCCCCAAACTCCTCCCCCTATCTTTAGCTCACAAGGATGGTGAGGTTGCAGCGACCAAAGGAAAATTAATTGAATAATGAAACGAGAATAAAGTAAAAATTTGTCAATTCTGTCACTCGAGATTTTAATAATGGGAAAATGAGAAGAGCAAATTAACCTTTCCCAAACCCCCCAAACCCAGGCAACGGGTACAGCAGCTACTGAAGAACAAGAAATGAACAACAACTTAATTTGTACTAACACCATGTATTAGAAAAAAAAAAGTTAGACAAATATTGTTCTTCTTGGAGAGAGAGAGAGAGAGAGAGAGAGAGAGAGAGAGAGAGAGAGAGAGAGAGAGAGAGAGAGAGAATGGTCAATGGTATACAACCTGACAAGTTCACCTTAATTGATAATAAATCAAATAAATCGACCAGAAAATCCAGACATCCCACAGGACTGAAAATAGTAAGACTTTCAAGAGGAAACTTGAGACTTTCTTGTTCTCTAAGTGCTTCGATAATGTGGAATACACTGTGTGATACTCTATATATATATATATATATATATATATATATATATATATATATATATATATGATAAATTTTGCACATTTAGACGTGTTTTTCATATTCAAATAAGCCATATATATTTTTGATACATTAATGTCTGGATTCTCTTAACGACCTCGGGATCAGAGCCCCAGGCGAAATCACACAAAGACAAGAGCTTGGCTCCGGCCGGGAATCAAACCCTGGTCGGCAAGCTTGTATAGACAGTGACTAAGCTCTTGTCTTTGTGTGATTTCGCCTGGGGCTCTGATCCCGAGGTCGTTAAGAGAATCCAGACATTAATGTATCAAAAAATTTATATGGCTTATTTGATTATATATATATAAATGCAGAAGGAAACTGCTAAGACTTTAAAGCTCACTGATGAGTAACGAACACATTCATAGCTCAATGCACTGTCGCGCAGTGTTTTAAGCACAGCCGAGCCTTTCTCCACCCAAGATCGGACCAGGAAGGAGAGGACAATGGTTCCTAATGATTTACAAGGTAGACCAGCGAGGCTTCCATATCGCAAAAGGTAAGGAGGACACTAATGTAAATATGGGGCTGTGAACAGCTTACATTAAATACCGGAAATATATATATATATATATATATATATATATTATATATATATATATATATATATATATAAAGGAGAAAACACAGGATGGTCTTTTTTTTTTAGAATCGACATAAGTGGCCATTGATATTAATTATTTTGACTTAGGTAATGAATATTTTTTTAAGTCACGACAGCGGTAAATGAGGGTTTTAAAAGAGAAAAAAAAATATTCCATCTCTTCCCAGCTAAAAGTAACTACAGACTACAGTGACAATTTTACGATTTAAAATGTTCGAATTTCTTTCATTTGATTTCAGGTGAGTAAAGGATAGAAACAGAATCTAAAGACGTTGGAAACAATCGAATACAAAGTTCAACTACGAGAATAGACTAAGTCGGAATAGATCAATTTGTTTGGAAGATTGAAGAGTATCAATTCATTCCATCAGTACCTGAGATGAAGTTTTTACTTACCATTGAACATTCATCAACTGAGGCCCGAAGATTCATAACTGACACGTGAAAATGGAGGGTGGGACCCCTTTACTCATACCCCCTGGGGGGGGGGGGCGCATGAAGTCACTCAACTCTTCCGGGGAGACCTTCCTTCCCCGCTCCCTGGGGCAACGCTGAAACACAAAAGAGGATCTGATGAGGAGGAGATGTTTACGCAGAAATATTTTGGCAAGGGAAGTTCACTGCTTGCAGATATGTCATTCATATATAAATATGTATATATATACACATATATACATGTATATATACATATATAAATATATATTTTATATATATATATATATATATATATATATATATATAATTATATATATATATATATATATATATATATATATATAATTATATATATATATATATATATATATATATATATATATATATATATATATATATATATATACATATATACACATTATTCCAGCCGTTACCAAGTTGTGGAATGATCTTCCTAATCGGGTAGTTGAATCAGTAGAACTTCAAAAGTTCAAAATTGGAGCAAATGTTTTTATGTTGACCAGGCTGACATGAGTCTTTTTACAGTTTATTTATGACATATCTGTTTTGACGTTGTTACTGATTTTAGAATGATTTATTGTTAATCTATTCTCATCATTTATTTATTTCCTTATTTCCTTTCCTTACTGGCCTATTTTTCCCTATTGGAGCCCTTGGGCTTATAGCATCTTGCTTTTCCAACTAGGGTTGTAGCTTGGCTAGTAATAATAATAATAATAATAATAATAATAATATATACATATATATACACATACGTATATACATATATATACATATACATATCATTATTACTTGCTAAGCAACAACCCCAGTTGAAAAAGCAGGATGCTATAAGCCCATGGGCTCCAACAGGGAAAATAGCTCAGTGAGGAAACGAAACCAAGAAAAATAAAAAATTCAAGAGCAACAAGATGAAAATAAATATCTCCTATATAAACTATAAAAACTTTAACAAAACAATAGGTAGAGAAATTAGATAGAATAGTGTGCCCAAGTGTACCCTCAAGCAAGAGAACTGTAACCCAAAAGACAGTGGAAGAACATAGTGCAGACGCTATGGCACAGCCCAAGATTAGAGAACATTGGTTTGATTTTAGAGCGTCCTTCTCCTAGAAGAGCTGCTTACCATAGCTAAAGAGTCTCTTCTCCCTTACAAAGAGAAAAGTTGTCACTGAACAATTACAGTGAAGTAAGAAGAATTGTTTTGTGATCTCAATGTTGTCAGGTGTATACATTATATATATACAAATATATACATACATATATATACATATACATATATATATATATATATATATATATATATATATATATATATACATATACATAGATACATGCATAATTACATATATATATACACACACACACACACACACACACATATATATATATATATATATATATATATATATATATATATATATATATATATACACACATATACATATATATACTGTATATATACATTACATATATATATATATATATATATATATATATATATATATATATATATGTAGCCTATATATGTGTATAATATATATATATAATACATATATATAATATATATAATATATGTTAATAATATCCTCAGTCAACGCAAGTCCACCCTAAGAGCAACAATGTGAATTTTTGTTATAAACCAATACGAAATTAATGGAAATAACACATGATCAGATATACTATTCATAACTAAATAAACTAATGATTATCATCAACCAACAAGAAGAATTCACCTTCACTTCAGCAAGGAACTCCCCACACCCACCTGTCGCATTAGCAAAAACATCCACAAAAAAGATTAAATACCGAAGGGTTTCCAGAGTAGCAAATTTTAATCAAGTTAAATGAAGACAAACTAAAAGCCTTATGTGAATGTGTCCAGTAATTCTCGTGAAACTTGTTCGTTTATTAACTACAAATTCTAAGGCAGGTGAACCCGGCTGATAATTTCACAACCTTAGGATTAAACACAACACATTGCTGGAGATCAGATTACAATGAGAGAGAGAGAGAGAGAGAGAGAGAGAGAGAGAGAGAGAGAGAGAGGGAGAGAGAGAAGAATAGACTATTCTATTTTATTTCTCTTCCTTTTGTTTTGTTAAAGCTTTTATAGTTTATATAGGAGATATCAAATTTAATGTTACTCTTCTTGAAATATTTTATTTTTCCTTAAGTTTCCTTTCCTCACTGTACTATTTTCCCTGTTGGAGCCCCTTGGCCTTATAGCTTCCTGCTTTTCCAAATAGCGTTGTAGCCTAGCAAGTAATAATAATAATAATAATATCGTGGTAGGAGACCCTCTTTTAGGCAGGTTGAGTTAAAAATAATGGCTGCATCGGCAGAGTTTATTTTCTTATCCAATTTTTCTATTTTCCGGATAATTCTCTTCTCTAGAGCGCTGCAATCAGCCAGCAGACTTGAAAAAGTTTTACTTGTGTTTTGTGAGAATATACTTGAAAAGTCTTCCCG
>NC_090727.1:22172722-22180222 GCF_036898095.1 Palaemon carinicauda | reverse complement strand
TGTGATTTCGCCTGGGGCTCTGATCCCGAGGTCGTTAAGAGAATCCAGACATTAATGTATCAAAAATATATATGGCTTATTTGAATATGAAAAACACGTCTAAATGTGCAAAAATTTGTCACATATATATATATATATATATATATATATATATATATAAATTAGTCCTCCACACCTAACAACAGAATGCAAGGAACCATAAGACTAGACTCAACGTGGACATGGATTTCAACTCCCTCTCTCTCTCTCTCTCTCTCTGTGTGTGTGTGTGTGTGTGTGTGTGTGTGTGTGTGTGTGAATATTTAACATTCTACGGTGATTTCTGGCGAAATATGATTCTGATGGGCCCTACAACTGTATGTAGGGGGACCACAGGAATTTCGAATTAAAAGGCTTGACAATACGAAGTCACTGAACCACTTGTATAATGATTTATTTCAAATATAACTTTTAACATAACTGATTACGAAAATATTCGATTAATAAAATAACAAATTCTGTGATAACTACAAAACAATAAATGCAGTCATTTCTAGTCCACTGCATGACAAAGGCCTCAGACATGTCCTTATTCATGTCTGGCCTTTGGCCTGTTTTCATCAACAAACTAGCCACTGAAGATTGGTGATGGTGGGAGATTTTTTTCGGATGGCTCAAAGCAAACCACCCTAGTATGGGTGCCCAGAAACGCAAACTCATCAACCTAAATTCACAAGTAATAGATTTACTTAGAATTTAAGTAGCATACTTAAAATAGACATCATCAAATGCTGTAATATTGACACTTTTACGGCCTCATATGTAGTTGTTGGTCATCTGTATATCATTTTCATTATTTTTCAATCATATCCTATTCATTTCTTCTATTATTTCCTTTTTAAATTGAGCTGCTTTTCCAGTTAGACCCCATAAGGTTTAAAGGCCTCTCAGGAATGGCAGAGGCAAGGGACAGTGACATTGTCCTATCAAGCAGGACAATACCCTAGAAACTGATCATAGTGCATATGATCGCCTCAAGCCCTTCTCAGCCCATGCTAGGACCAAGGAAGGCCAGTAAATGGCCGCTGATGATCACCTGGTAGACCTATAGGCTCCCTCAAACCACCCATCTTAGCTCACAAGGAGAGATTGCAGCTACCATAGGAACTAACGAGTTTGAGCTGGACTCGAATCCCAGTGTGACATTAACCAGGCAAGGTATAATTTGGCTATTCCATTAAAGGACGTACATTGGATAATAATAATAATAATAATAATAATAATAATAAACCTTTCCCTCATCTTTCTTCTCTTCAAAAGCAATTAACACACGTGTGTTACACCTCCCCCTCCGGGACCCAGCCAACATCCCAAAATAGCTCGAATCACCCCCCACCCCCACCCCCTGACGAACCCGAGCACGATTCAGGTATCAGAAAAGACAGGGGGAAATTCTCAAAAGAAAAAGATAGGGGATGATGGATATTTTTATATTATTGAAGAAGCAAAGAGAAGTAACTCCCTAAACTTAAATGTATATATATATATATATATATATATATATATATATATATATATATATATATATATATATATATATATATATAAATATATATATATATATATATATATATATATATAATGTAAAACCTTTATTTCAGCAAGTCATACAGAGTAATATTAATAATAATAATAATAAAGATAATGATATTAATAATAACAATAGTAATAATAATAATAACAATAAAGATAATGATATTAATCATAATAATAAGAATAATAATTGATGATGAGAGTAATAATAATAATAAAGATAATGATATTAATAATAACAATAACAATAATAATAATAATAATGATGATAAATAATAATAATAATAATAATAATAATAATATTAATGCTTTCAAGACGAAACTGAAGACTTTCATAATAATAATAATAATAATGCTTTCAAGACGAAACTGAAGACTTTCATAATAATAATAATAATAATGCTTTCAAGACGAAACTGAAGACTTTCATAATAATAATAATAATAATAATGCTTTCAAGACGAAACTGAAGACTTTCATAATAATAATAATAATAATGCTTTCAAGACGAAACTGAAGACTTTCTTGTTCTCTAAGTGGTTCAATAATGTGGATTTGACAATTAATGTGGAATACGCTGTGTGATATTCTAAAATACCTAAGATTGTATACGGCAAACAGATCTTACAGAGAGAGAGAGAGAGAGAGAGAGAGAGAGAGAGAGAGAGAGAGAGAGAGAGAGAGAGAGATTCTATATAATTCTATAAATATTTCCTCTGATCGAACCTGCTATGTAATTGTACTTTTCTATGAACATCGTATCAAATCTTAATCAAAATAGTTACTGATGACTATTCTAAGTAGTTATATTACATCCCACAATTAATAACTAATAAGTGACCAAATAGAATGCATTTATTCCTACATTGTCCGCTAATACGAAAGCTCTCTCTCTCTCTTAAATACCTCAAGCAAGAGAACACTATCCCAAGACAGTGGAAGACCGTGGTACAGAGGCTAATAATAATAATTTCCTATAAATGTTGTGGAAGCAATTCATGGCGAAGCACATTCCACATTATAAAGTATACCACAAGAATATACAGTACAGTAGAGTACATTACATATGATTTAAAGTACTTAAAAGTACTCTGGCAATGTGCTTTAATAGCTACTTATCTAAAGATCCCGAATTTGAATGGCACAGAAATTGAGGAGAAGAAGAAGCACTCAAAGAGAATTTGAATAACTATAATCGGAAATAAACAATGGAATATCAACAGATATGTCAAGAAATTATAAAATTCTTGAATTTACATATATTTCAGGAAGACGATAATAAGATAGTGAATTATAACTAATACGAAATAAAGACAAAGAGAGACAGCTGATTTCCGCCCCCTTCGGCCTACGGGTGTTGAAGTAAAGAAAGAAATGAAACAGACTCTTGGCCAGTCACCACGAGTAACGGTATCTCTCTCTCTCTCTCTCTCTCTCTCTCTCTCTCTCTCTCTCTCTCTCTCTCTCTCTCTCTCTCTCTCGCTTATTGGAAACCTTGTATATACAATAGTTTATATATCGACGCTCTTATACATTATATATATATACATATATATATATATATATATATATATATATATATATATATATATATATATAATTTTCAATTTTTTAAATAAGGTTCTAACTAAATATTAGAGAATTAGACTCATATAATATATACGAGATTTTTTATAAATGATGGTCGGATAATTTAGAGAGAGAGAGAGAGAGAGAGAGAGAGAGAGAGAGAGAGAGAGAGAGAGAGAGAGAGAGCTAAAACATCTGTCTGCTTTGTTTACCAACAATGCACCATTGTCAAATCTCCAAATCATATTCTACTTTATAATTGAAAAGGGATTTATTATGTTATAAATAGTTTAGCTTGTATTAAAAAATCATTCCTTGAGTCTTTAAATTGTTATGTGATCCTCTATTTTCATTTAAATAAACTATCCACGAAACTGTTTTGAACATTTGGCAACGCTGCTTTTCCCCCTTCTCTAGGCGGGCCGAAGATGCCTGTCTGTATAGAGTACCCAGGCCCACAAAGGCTAAAGATGATTCAACATGCTTATCCAGCATTAATAAAGCATAATGCAATGCTATTTAATCAAGCCATAAAGATGGTATTTACGTAACTATTTAAATATTCAGGCCAGATAAAGGAAACAATAAACTTACGGTTTGGAACGAAGTAGCGTACATCCATCGAGTCTCACAATTCAACGTTTACTGACCAGTGACCGAGTGACTCGAGTGAGTGACCACTGACCACAGCATCTGGGCCCCTCGGAGATAACTTGATGTCCGTGAGAATTAGGTTTTTAATAAAGTTTTTAAAACAAGTAGTCATTAGGAGTACTAATGAATACTGAAAAATATATATTCAAACAAAGTCTCTATTAGGGCAGAGATTCTGAATGAATGAACCTATTTTTAATTTATTAATACTTTTCGGGAGAGAGTTTTCAAGTCCGTGAGATTTAGGAAACGAGTAGCTCTTCCTAAAACCGTCAGATAAGGACAATATGTATGCATTTCCTGTGTGCGTGTGTGTGTGTGTGTGTGTGTGTGCAGGTCTAAAGAAGTCTAAATTTCTAATCCTGATTATCTGAAAGAAAATGTAAATATATTAATAAATGAATAAACAAGGGAATAACAAAAAATCCTAAACAAGGGAATAACAAAAAATCCTAAACAAGGGAATAAAAAAAAATCCTGATACATATCGACTATTATTATTATTATTATTATTATTATTATTTGTTAAGCTACAACCCTAGTTGGAAAAGCAGGATGCTATAAGCCCAGGGGCTCCAACAGGGAAAATAGCTCAGTAAGGAAAGGAAAAGAAGAAAAATAAAATATTTTGAGATCAACAACATTAAAATAAATATTCCCTGTATAAACTATAAAAACTTTAACAAAAAAAAGAGGAAGAGAATTAAGATAGAATAGTGTGCCCGAGTGCACCCTCAAGCAAGAGAATAATAATAATAATAACAATAATAATAATAATAATAATGAAAATAATAATAATAATAATAATAATAATGATAATAATAATAATAATAATAATAATAATAATAATAATAAATGAAAGAATGAAAGATATAGATAATGATATATATATATATATATATATATATATATATATATATATATATATATATATATATATATGTATATATATACATATATATATATATATATATATATATATATATATATATATATAGATAGATAGATAGATAGATAGATAGATAAATATCAACACAACATCGTGCTCAAATAGAAATAAAGGATCTTGTCAAGATTAGCGAACCCAACATTTCCATGTCAAGATCAAGGAACCCAATTTTCCACATGTAAAGAATAGCAAACCCAATTAACCTCATGTCAAGAATAACGAACCCGGTGATGGTTGGGTTCGCTAATCTTGACAAGATCCGAAGTAAATGTCATGGTTGGAAGCGACCTGGCCTTTCATTAGAAGGAGCTAGCGTTCGATCCTAAGTATGAGGTAGAAATTTATTTATATATATATATATATATATATATATATATATATATATATATATATATATTCTGCTTTGAAATAATTTCGTGTTATGATAGAAAAGGCAAAAAAAATCTATATGTTTTGGTTTAAAATTCTTTTTTGTAAATTTTTTGTATGTAAATATGTTTTTGTCCAATAAACATTATTATATTATTATTATTATTATTATTATTATTATTATTATTATTATTATTATTATTATTATTATTATAAATAAGGCAATACTTTCAAGATACTTACTAACTTGAATGATAAGTGGCAAGTACGTGTGTTCAATTACTTGCAATCAGTTACTTTACAACATATATCCGTATGCAAAAGTATATTCAAGTCACACTTACCCCGGAAGAGAAAGACACTCCAAAATCAAACCATTGTTCTCTAGTCTTGGGTAGTGCCATAGCCTCTGTACCATGGCCTTCCACTGTCTTGGAATAGAGTTCTCTTGCTTGAGGGTATACAATGACACGCTGTACTATCTTATATCTCTTCCTTTTTATTTGGTTTTTTATACTTTATATATGAAAAATCTATTTTAATATTACTGTTCTTAAAAAAATGCATTTTAATTATTCATTACTTCTCTTGTATAGTTTTATTTCCTTATATCCTTTCCTCACTGGGCTATTTTTCCTTGTTTAAGCCATTGGTCTTATAGCATCCTGCTTTTCCAACTAGGGTTGCAGCTTAGCTTGTAGTAATAATGATAATAATAATGTGAGGGAGTATTGACGCAAAGGGCCTCAGTTAGATTTCGCCAGTCGTTAGATAATATATATATATATATATATATATATATATATATATATATATATATATATATATATATATATATATGTATGTATGTATATGTCAATTTTTATGATTTTTGTCCAAACTGCCTCCCAGTTCTTACACCCTTCTTCCTAACAATGCTGAGAGAGAGAGGAGAGAGAGAGAGAGAGAGAGAGAGAGAGAGAGAGAGAGAGATCCAGCTATCAGTTATTATAGTACCTAAATTTTGAAGTTTATTCTCTCTCTCTCTCTCTCTCTCTCTCTCTCTCTCTCTCTCTCTCTCTCTCTCTCTCTCTCTCTCAACGCAAATTCGACTGAAGAAATCCCTAGAAATATAAATACACCGAAAACGTTGGCCTGCACATAATACTATCATTATTAGAAGCCAAGCTACAACCCTAGTTGGAAAATCAGGAAGCTATAAGCTCAAGGGCCCCAACAGGGAAAAATAGCCTAATGAAGAAAGTAACCAATGAAATAAATAAACTACAGGAGAGGTGATATTCAAAATGTATTGAGACTAGTGACAACGTTGAAAAAGAGCTGTCATATATAAACTAAGAAGAGACTTGTGTCTGTTTGTTCAACATAAAAACATTCGCTGTCACAGTTAGGAAGAACATTTTACTAACATACAAAACATGCATTGTATTATAATCGGTAGCACATTAAAATGTGTCATTTACAGGCTCAACGAATAATTAAAATTTGACCGCCAAAATTGAAACGCCATCAACCGTCATCGGTTTAATCTCGCCCTCTTACCGAGCTACACCAACACACGCATATACATGCCATACAATTTCGCGCGCTTTTTATTATTATTATTATTATTATTATTATTATTATTATTATTATTATTATTATTATTATTATCATGATCTAAGCTACATCCCTAGTTGGAAAAGCAAGATGCTACAAGCCCAAAGGCTCCAACAAGGAAAAATAGCCCAGTGAGGGAAGGAAACAAGGAAAAATTAAATATTTTGAGAACAGTATTTTCCTACATAAACTATAAGAATTTTAACAAAACAAGAAGGGAAATTAGATAGAATAGTGTGCCCTAGTGTACCCTCAAGCACAAGAACTCTAACCCTATTATTATTATTATTATTATTATTATTATTATTATTATTACCTGCTAGGCTACAACCCTAGTTGGAAAAGCAGGATGCTATAAGCCCAACAGGGAAAATAGCCCAGCGAGGAAAGGAAACAAGGAAAAATTAAATATTTCAAGAACAGTAACATTAAAATACATATTTCCTACATAAACTATAAAAACTTTAACAAAACAAGAGGAAGAGAAATTATATATAGAATAGTGTGCCCGAGTGTACCCTCAAGCAAGAGATCTCTAACCCAAGACAATGGAAGACCATATTACAGAGGCTATGGAACTACCCAAGACTAGAGAACAATGGTTTGATAAAATCTATAGCATATTGCCACATAGAATATTACGTACTCATATTCATTTATTCATATTTTAGAATTACATAATTCAAGACAATATTTTGTAGTAGTCGAAAAAGATGTTTATTTGTTATAATAGTAGTTTAACATTTTGTTCATTATACATATATATATATATGTATGTGTGTGTGTGT
>NC_090727.1:22149718-22172222 GCF_036898095.1 Palaemon carinicauda | reverse complement strand
GTACACAAGCAAAGGGGTGAGGGAGAGGGAAGATTCAGTGACAAAGTACTCTTCTGCAGGCAAGAGGATAGAATGTATGTTTTTGGATGCCTATTAATAACTTGTAAAATTAAACAATACAAATGGGATGGTGAGAAGTTGATAAAAATATTTTAACCAAATGATAGTTTGAGTGAAATTAAGAACTAATTAATAGTTAACATGGCATTTCTGCAGGGGTTGGTTTTAAAGTTTTTAAGGTGCAAGTAATGCAAGTGTTACGTTGACATAGTTTCAAGGTTTAAAGGCCACTCATGAACGGTAGAGGTAAGGAACAGTGACGATGCCCTAGAGGCTGACCATATATACATATGACCAATGCCCAAGCCCCTCTCTAACCAAGCAAAGACCAAGAAGGGCAAGGCAAGGCAATGGTTGCTACTCAGAGGGTACACATATAGGCTCTCCCAAAACCTCATCCTTAGCTCAAAAGGATACTGGGCTTGCAGACACTACAAGAAACTATTATGCTTGAGCTGGTCTCAAACCCCAGTCCAGCATGTCACCAAGCAAGGATGCTTCTAACAGGCTACCACATTAAGTAGGCCTGAGACAAAGTTATGGTTATGTCTGATTCAACATATTTATGGATGGAGTGATGCAAAAAGCAAAGAAATAAAAGTGGAAGTAAGCTTTACCAGTGTTAAGTTATGGGAAGAGAAAATGAACTGTGAATGGGAATTTGAATGGTTGGATGCCAATGATCCTTTGAAGACAAAGATAAGGAACTTTACAATATGTGAAGGTGTAGAAAAGCATTTGCAAAGGGAGAACGTCGAGAATGAATACGAGCAAGAATAAACTAGAGGGTCAATGTAAACCAGGTACATGGAGTAATGGAAGCTGTATGATCGATGGAAGAAAGTAACTAGGTAATTCATATAGTATTTGTGAGTTTAGGAATAGACAAAGCAAGATCGTTGGCAGGATTTGTGCTAATGATTGATACAAGCATAGAACTGAATGTGGAAATCAGGGAGGGGGAGTTATGTATGAATGGATGGTTGAACAAATGTCTCAAGTGAAGTGTGGATGTCGAGTAATGATTGATAGGTGGAATGGAAAGAAGATGGAAAATTTATGTGAAGTAATGCAAATCAAATGGGATGTTGACTAAAGCAGCAGCCAAAAAAAAAAAAAAAATAAATAAAAACCAAAATCAAGAAAGTTATATAGCAATTGTGGTCAAGGTGTTGAGTTAACAGATGGTGTCACATGATGTGCATTACATTATGTAATCTCTATTGAATAAAATATATATAAAAAAAAAAATAAAATAAAAGGGAAAACAATTGAAAACCCTGCTGTGATAATAAGCAATAGAGCATTTCTGTTAACTTGGAGAAATTGATTGAGAACAGTAGTTACGGTGCAGTAAAAAAAAAAAAAAAGTGCCAGTCATAAAATAAAAAGTGCACTTTTTACTATTAAATAATGACCTATGATGAGTATATAAGAAGCAAAGGAAAAAAAAAAAGCCTATAAAAATTGCTATTTGATTTATGGAATTTGGGCTAAAGCCCAACACTGGGGATTTTTACACATATTCACCTGCCAAAATTAACAGGAAAAAGTTAGGGATATTTCTTATTCTAGAATCTAAATCTCAGTTTTGAAAATGAGTTTCTGAACAAACCATTCGTGTAGTTGAAGTGTAAATATTAAATATATAAAAGTGAAGGCAGCAATGTGAAAAGGTGGAACCGAGACATGGCGACAAAATCATTACATAACAGAAAGATAATGACAAAAATAGCAAAGGAAAACAATACAAACAAGAATGTTGCCAAGGTTAAGGTTAAATCTAATGGCTATGCCTTCTGCATCATAAGGCTCAATACTTCATAGTACAGTATACTAGAAGTTTTATTCTAACTGATTATGCTGTAGAATGATATTTCTAGGCAGGTAGCTGAATCGGTGGAATTTCAAAAATTTAAATTTACACCGAAAGTTTTTATGTTGAATAGGCTGACATAAATCTCTTCTTATAGTTTATATATGAAAGATACGTTTTAATGTTGTTACTGTTCCTCAAGTGTTTTAATTGTTCATTACTTCCCTTTCCTCACCGGGCAATTTTTTCATAATGAAAATTTTGGACTTATATCGCCCTGCTTTTCAAAAAAGAGGTTGTAGCTTAGCTATTACTAGTAATAATAATAATTATTATGGGGGCACACTATACAGAGGGTATCATAACGTGCATTGGACTACTTGCTTTTCATTGAGGCGATAGTTTTAGATGCCCCGATTGTACAAAAGCATATGTGGAAGTAGAAGACAAAAGCATTATTTACCTTACATTGGAGAGACACTGGACTTAAGTTAGGTTAGTTTAAGCTAAGTTGAGATGACAGTAAGGATGAGTAGAGTTATATGGAAGAAATAGAAATTGCCAAACTTTCTTTAAATGATGTCGCATTAGTAGAAAAATTACCTATAAGGCAAGTATACTAAACAAGGCCTGCACTCTGTACTGCAGAAACCTTGGCCTTGGCAAAATTCAAATAATTTAAAGTTTTCTCTCATTCCATGACTTTAACCTCTCAAATTTTAGACCTTATGGAAGAAAACACGAAAGCAAAGTATCAAAGAAGCAAACGCAGAAGGAAAACATAAAAGCGGAACACTCACCATGGATGACGTTCATACTTTGTTTCAACTCCTTAATCAATCCGACTCCTTAATCAATCCGACTCCTTAATCAATCCGACTCCTTAATCAATCAGCCTGTAAAGTGAATACAAAGGTAAGTACAAAGCTAATTCAATCATCATACAATATATTATTTCTATACTTTCCAACGTACATCTTAAAATTCCATTAGTCCTTTACAGCAGTAGTAAAAAAACGACAAGTCAAGATAGAAAGTGATCCAGAGTAACGGAAGTTTACGAATGACAAAGTTGATGCATGTCTACATTTTATATGTTCATTAATTTACAAATATTTTTTCCTATATATGTCGATAAAATTTCCTACTTCTCTATCCTTTATCATTCAAAAAACCTTCTTGATTTATGACAAGAGAAAATGGGAGTGGAAGCAGATGTATGTCAGGGAGTGAATGAAGGATGCAAAGAGTTGGGGGCAGTTAAGGGAGTAGTAAAAAATAGAGGGTTGGGCATGAATGTAAAGAGTTCTGTATGAGAAAGTGATTGTCCCAATTGTGATTTATGGATCGGAGTTGTGGGGAATGAAAGTAACGGAGAGACAGAAATTGAATGTGTTTGAGATGAAATGTCTAAGGTAGTGGTTCTTAACCCCTGGGTCCCGACCCAAATTTGGGTCGCCAAGCCATTTGAATGGGTCACCAAGGATTTGTGGACTTCCTATTTTCCCAATATTCCTATTCAAAATATTATCAAAGTATTAATCCTGAATGTAGAAGTCTTAAGTCACTATTATCTAATGTTAAGCAAAACATTGAGACAGACAATTTGATTAAGGTGAAAAAACTACCAACATCTCCTCTTGCCTTTTAAATCTAACCGTTGGTGGAGGGAAGGAGGAGGGGGAGGTGGAGGAAGTCAGGAGCTGATGTGTCAGTGTCCAGAGTTGGCATCTGAGCGCTTTTGGCGCTAGATTTAGTGCTTTCAATGCAAGGTCGTGATCAGACATTGGTTGGGCTTTCTGAGAAGCTATTAGCATTCAAAGGAAAACTGAAGTTGTGGAATAAAATAAAATCTGGGAAGACTGCATCATTTCCATCTTTTAACCTACTTCAGGAGGATGGGCAAGTCCAAAACAGAAGGATGTCCTAGAGAGTACGCGTGGTAGGTGTCGGTGGGGTAGTCCAACTGTGTTCTCTAGGGCCTGTCACGGCCCTCCCCATTGATGAAGGGATTATCTAAATGGAAGACAGCCTGTGAATAGTGGTTTTCGCACGCCTTTGTTAAATACACGACACCTACAAGGTGTTCGCGCGAGGGTTGTAACCTCTGCATTCCATGCTTTTATCTTTCTCTAGTATATTTGGAAGATTTATATTAGAAAAGGTACAAAGAAGGACTTTTCAACGGGCGTCACAGGCCTCTTCCCAGAAATAGATTTTTCCTTCGTCAAAATCCCTTTTCTCTATCTAAGTCCAAGGCATTATTGAGGGACATATATCCAAGCTAATTAGAGAGTTTGATCATTACATTCCAGAAAATACGCTCGACTAAGGTTGGGTAAAAAAACCCTTCAACATTGAAGCTGAAGACTTGCCTGATGAAATTGCAAACATCAGCAAGCTACAGGAAGAGCTCATCGAGATACAGAATGACGCAACACTTCATTACGATTTCAAAAGGCAAAAGGAATCGCCGAGCTCATTTTGGATCAAAGTTCACAAAGAAAAGCCCAATCTTGGAGGTGAAGCCCTGAAAACGCTAATTCCCTTTGCTACAACTTTCCTGTGTGAGGCAGGATTTTCAGCCCTCACAGTCATAAAGACAAAATACAGAAACCGTTTGCAACCAGAGGATGACCTAAGATGCAGCCTACCATCAAAATCACCCAGATTTGCAGAGCTGACCAAAACAATAGTGTCAAGGATCTCATTGACTTTAACCACTTCACTACGGACGAAGGGACAAGGAGAAGAGGGAATGGAGGGAGCGAAAGAAGGGGTGAAGGAAAGGAGACAGAGGGGTAAGGAATGGAGAGATTGAAATGAGGGACGAAGGTAGGGAAAGGGACTATTAGGAACGGAGGAATCGGAGAAACAAAGGAAGGAAGAGAAGTGGAAGGCAGAGGCACAGATGGAAGGGGGTTAATACTACATTTCATGTCAAATAGTCTTATATGAATAATTTCCCTTTTCAACAATGGTAAATTATAGCCTAATTATACATTTTTTTTATATTAAGAAACATTTTAATTTTTATTTTAAAAAATCTCAGTGCTTTGTTTTATCAACAAACACATGTTCTAAGTCCCCACAATTCACTTAGTTCATCGAACTAATTTTATGACAAATTCAATAAAAGTTTAACTCACTTTTTTAATAAGAATGAAGAATTGAAGAGTCAGATCCTCATCATAATTCAACCTTAGCTCCTGTAATTTCTGCTATTCAACCTCGGCTCCCGTCTTCCGGCCAATCCTTTGTCCCCCTAAAAAAAAATAAATATCAACAAATTTACACAAGAATTGAAATACAAAAGAAATAAGATTATTCATAAGACCTTTATATCTTCATAGATTGTACTGCCAGTAATTGCAAGTTTGGCCTTTGCTGTCTTAAAGTGGAACTGAATACATTAATGTCATGCGATTTACTCAAGCAGGTTAAGTTATTCAGTGCAATCATGAAATTTTTTTCAAATCTAACAATTCTTTTTCAAACAGATAAAATGCATGAAAACTATGAATGTCAAACGAACAAAATATTCATTCACACATTCATATTACACATATTACAAATTGATTTTATTTTATTTTATAAATTCCTTAACAATCACGTCTTAAATGTAATAGGTATTTTTCCTTACAACAGTTTACAAACCTGAGTACAGTACTGTATTAGGAGTATGATTACAGCGAAGCTGGAATCTCTGCGTGAAAAATTATAATGAGGTATAAGTAGCTACTGGTGACAGGTGGTGAGGAGGGGGGGGGAGTCCCAGACCCCTGCCACCTCTCTGAGAAGTCACTTTAACCTCCATCAACAACTTTCTGGGTGGACGAGGCAAGAACACAAACATTCGTCCTTCAATAAAAGACTCGTCTAAAGAAGGAAGAAATTCTTATAACTAAAACGGCTGGTGTGAAGAAAGCTCTGGGTGATAGGAGGATAGATGTGAGAGAGGCAAGAGAGCGTGCTAGAAATAGGAATGAATGTCGAGCGATTGTGACGCAGTTCCGGTAGGCCCTGCTGCTTCCTCCGGTGCCTTAGATGACCGCGGAGGTAGCAGCAGTAGGGGATTCAGCATTATGAAGCTTCATCTGTGGTGGATAATGTGGGAGGGTGGGCTGTGGCACCCTAGCAGTACCAGCCGAACTCGGTTGAGTCCCTGGTTAGGCTGGAGGAACGTAGAGAGTAGAGGTCCCCTTTTTTGTTTTGTTTCATTTGTTGATGTCGGCTACCCCCCAAAATTGGGGAAAGTGCCTTTGGTATATGTATGTATGTATGTAAAACGGCTGGTTATGATCCTAGGATGCCTTGCAGTGTGTTCAAGAAAATGTATCATAAAAAGTTACTGGTATAAGAGTAAAAAAAAGTAAAACCGATCTATGAATTAACATGGTATGTATTCCATCTGTGAATTTTACCAGTCTGTGGAAATAGTACTTTGATATACTGTATATGAACACAAGAAATCATTAATTTCTAAAGGTGTAAAGGTTTTAACGGTTGCTCATGAATGGCAGAGGCAAGGGATAGAACAATATCATAGAGACTGACCTCTTGGTAAGGGTAAAAGAGACACTTTAGCTATGGTGAGCAGCAACTCGCTCCGTATGAGGAGATAGACTATCGACTACATACCACTTTCTGATCATCGAGTATCAGTAAGCGCACGCACTAACAGGCGAGTGAGGTGGCGTTCCAGTAGGACCTTGCTAAAACGGTTTATGTGACGCACCTTTGAGTGCTGCAATCTAGTAACCTCTCGGGGGTAGTCTTATCTATCCCTTCGATGAAGGAGTCACTGGAACTCCTTGGCAACACGGTCTCTCCCATGAGGAGACATATGTCACTCCTTTTGATAGGTTTTATAGGAAAACTTTGTCCATAAATGGAAAGAGAAAGCTTGTCTTTGTCTCTTCCCACTGCCAGTCGGAAGGAAAGATGCAGTAGAGGTTCTCCTCCTATCAACGGTCTGCAACAATGCCCTACTCAGTTACCACGAAATCACTAATCCACACTTGCAAGGGAATAAACAGCAATAGGAATCCTCTTATATAGGAACAAAAATTGTACAATAGCAGGTTACACAAAACCCGTCATTCAGTTAGTTTTTGAAAAAACTACAAAACCTTTTCTCTTACAACCTTAATTTCCTTCAAACACAACGAAGTGGTAACCAACACAATGTACCTCCTCCCAGCCCACCAACAACTACCAAAACCCCATGACAAATATTGACATCCGAGTTTCAGTCAAGGCAAAAACGTACAACTTTTAGAAGATGGTTTGTACTGTATAGTATTAGCGTGGGAATAAAAGCCGAATACTATGCAAAAAATGCAACAAAAAAAGCAACCAGGTTCAAGACATGGAATGATCGGCTACAAGTTTTAGAAGAGGGTTTGTACTGTATAGTATTAGCGTGGGAATAAAAGCCGAATACTATGCACAAAATGCAACAAAAAAAGCAACCAGGTTCAAGACATGGAATGATCTGCTTATTTTTTTCAATGCTGCAGGTCATATGATAACGCCAAAGTGTCGTCACAAAAAAAAAAAAAGAAAAACACACACTTCTTGAAGAATAAAAAGATACACTTCCTAGACCACAGCTATTCTTTTCACGCAGTGGTTCAACAAATGCTTTACTCCTGGAATGAAATTATACCTTGAGTAAGAATGCATGCCATTCAAGGCGCTGATGATTATACTTTAAGACATTAATGGAAAATCAGAGAATATGCATCAAATTCTTGCCACCAAACACCACCTCGATCCTCCACCTCTAATACCAGAACATCATAGTATGAAAAACCCACTTACACTCGATAGGTAATTTCAAAATCTTAAAACGAAAATACATAACACTGAACGAGTGTAATGAACTACTATATCACTAACAGTACACTAAAGAAAATTCCTATCAATGTTTTATCATGATATGACATTTGAAAGTAATATGACAAATTCGAAGATAATTTGTATTTTTCCTAACCATACAAACCTTAGCTATTTACATATATTTGCCCGCCAGCCCTGTCCCCCAAGACAAGTCCTACCTCTAAGTGAAAGTGGAGCATTCACCTGTGTGTGAGGGGGGGGAGGGGTAGCTAGCTACCACTCCCCTACCCCCCCCCCCCCCGCTAACTAGCGCGGGGGTATTACACCCTCGTTAAATTCTAATGGCTCGCCATTTCAGCTACGCTAAAAGGTAAACCCAATGTAAATAGCGTGGTTTGTATTTCGGTTACGGAACAATTGCATTTTTCCTAACGAAACAAACCTGGAGTTATCCATAGGGGATATTACTTTGGGCGTGGATGAAAGACGAGCCATAAGATTTTATAGAGGGATAACTAACCCAACCGCTAGATGGCAGCAGGGATAGGGGTCGCCGGCTTAACAGCTCACTCACACACACACGGGCTGATCACCCTCTTTGCTTGCAGGCAGGACTTTCTTGGGGGAGAGGGCTAGCAAGCCAATTTGTATAAATACAAAATTGTCATTTGTTCCATCACTCTATACAAACTCTCGCAATTTAAAGGGGATGACTTACCTCGTAGGAGGGAGGAGGTCTGTGCCAACTGACTGGGCATTTGACCGAGGTTCTCTCATTATGATATAGATAGTTAGCAGTAGGAACCCTGCGCTTCACTAAAAAATGTTGTACACTAGCGACCTACGCAAGCTGTGTGATTGTGTCACTAGCAATGTGGCTGGTCTAGGTATAGGTTCTCAGTCATAGGAATCGGAGTACTGGGCAAAACAAGTCCACCTCATAACCTGAAAAAGATAAATACATATCAGAAAGATTGAAAATAGCAAATCAGACAATGGCTAAGTTAAGTAAAATTTTTAAATCACATCACCTGAAATTACATATAAAAATCAGGTTACAGTATATATCAGTTTAGCGAGATCGGTGTTACTGTATGGACACGAGTCGTGGTATAACAATGAAACAATATTTAACAGATTTTGTAGATTTTACATCAAAGCCCTCTGAAGAATATTAAGAAATGGCAGGACAGGATTAGAAACTGAAACTATAAGAGAGATTACTCAAGTCCCATATTTGGATGAGATCATGGTGAGGGGTAGATGGAGATGGTTTGGGCATGATCTTTGCACTCCAAGAGATTAGTCCACCAAACCTTCAACTGGGCTCCACAAGGCACTAAAAGTTTCGGATGACCCGGACCTACATGGCTGAGGACTATGAAGCATGAAGTAGAAAATGATGAATGGAAAAGTATTGTTTTAAAAGCTCATTATAGAGATGACTGCGTCAATAGGCGTAGGAGATTACAATGATAGATAAATAAATATATATATATATATATATATATATATATATATATATATATATATATATATATATATATATATATAAATATATATATGTGTGTGTGTGTGTTTACACAAAATAGAATTATAGATACATATACAGTATATAGGTACTGTACTATATATATGAAGAAAAGGAAAATAGGGAAAAACTACAGTAGTAGTTTGAGAACAAAACATTAAAATGAATCTTTCTTATATAAACTATACAAACTTCAAAATAACAATGAAGAAGAGAACCAAGATAGAATAGTGTGCCAGAGTCTAACAGTTACTATCTATATGCAAAAACTTTTACTGCCTAACGAACAAGGATACCAGAATGGTGTACCTTCATGCACTGAATACATCCCAAAATAAATGATAAATGTATTTTCTTAACAATATAAACGTGATCCCTTTAATCGAGAGGTGGCAGTAGTTAGCCAACTCAACCTGCCACGCCACCGAGCTCCCAATTTGACCTTAAATCCGAGACTTGTGGTGTTGTTGTCGCACGAAGATTAACATAAAAGGACTTGGTTTACTTTTTAAAAACTAGCGATTTGTTCCTACGAAAAAGCAAATATTGCGACTCCATTTTCCTCTGCCTACGCAAACATCGAACAGTCTGGCTTATTCTTTCCACAATCTCCTCCCTCCTCATACACCTGACAACACTGAAATTACCAAACAATTATTCTTTGCTCAAGGGGGTTAACTACTGCACTGTAATTGTTCAGTGGCTACTTTCTTCTTAAGGGCAAGGGTACAAGAGAGACTTTAGCTATGGTAAGCAGCTCTTCTAGGTGAAGGACACTCACAAAACCAAACCATTGTTCTATAATCTTTACCTTGGGTAGTGCCATAGCCTCTCTATCAGTCTTCAAAAGTCAAATTAGAGATCTCTTGCTTGAGGATACACCCACGCACACTATTTTATGTTTATTATTATCATTATCATTATTATTAGCTAAGCTACAACCCTAGTTGGAAAAGCAGAATTCTATAAGCCCAAGGGCTCCAACAGGTTAAATAGAATACGAGGGAAGTAATGAACAATTAAAATATTTTGAAAACAGTAACATTAAAATAATTCTTTCATATATAAACTACAAAATGGAAGCCTTGGGCTTATTGTATCCTGCTTTTCCAATTAGGGTTGTAGCTTAGCAAGTAATAATAATAATAATAATAATAATAAATGATAAACCAATGCACATCAAGATAATTTCTTACGATATAGTAAGTTTTCAGTAGCCTATTTTCAATCCTATCGCTAAGAATGAGGCAGTCTAAGGGGATTCCCGTGGGGGTCTTAGCTCCCCTTTAGGTAAGTAAGTAAGGACACTGCTTGTAGGTTAGGTTAGGTTGGGAAGCTTAGGTTAGACAGTGTTCTATCCACGAGCCCCTGTCCGTCGTTATATAAAGGCTTGTATCGTTCAGTACCAAGCTCTAAACCAAAGTTGAAGACAGACATTTTTGGGATTGAAGTACTATACCTTGAACCAGGAAGTCTCGCAAACTAACATAATAGCAATGGATTCACATTCGAGACCTGAAATTTATATAACTTAGGACGGGAAAACATTTCCTTAGAAAAAGTTTTAAATAAAATAAATGTAAACACTAATAATTTTCACCTTTTCCCACCTAAATCATAAGTCAAATACAAGCTACAGTCTGAATATCCTAGTAGGATACAAGCTACAATAGGACCAATATATTCCAAGTACTTCCCTGGATTGTAATTCTGTACCTTTTTCTACGTACCGGTAACTATTTCTCGCTACCTTTCCGCTTGGAGAGCGAGGGGAGCCACGTCCAAGCAAAAACCATTTGAGGGGAGTTTCTCCCAACTTGTATCGGAACACTTCAAAGTACCTATACACTATTAAGACTTCCTATTTCCTTCATTAGGAGTGTTGTGCTATAGTAAATATTTACCCACATTAACTTGACCCGGTTCGTCCCAACCTACTACAAAAACTTCGGATTTTTCTATGCCGCGAATTGTTTCGCTCGCAAATAAACATAAATCACTGCTCCTCTCTTCTCTCAAGTGGTATGAGGATGTGTTACACACACCTATCACATGGGTCACTATTATGGTCTCATAAATGCCTATAATTTACATTACGCCCCTAAATTGGTTTTCGCTTCGCAGTGGCTTCGTTCGCTCACAAATAAATAATTCAACGTTTAAAATCAGACAATAGGAACACATTTTCATCATTAACGTAAATTTCTTTTGTCTCCACACACAAACGACGTTCTAGTTTGTTTTTCTAGGGTAAATAACGCAACATTTCTTCGCAACACATTTTTTGCACAAATCCATAATGAGAAATATTCAAATTAATGTAAGTTTAATAACTTTCCTCCAAGTTGTTGTTTTATGTTTCCCATGTCACAATTAGTAGCTCTCGTTATGTATTATTATTATTATTATTAATTGCTAAGCTACAACCTTAGTTGGAAAAGCAGGATGCTATAAGCCCAAGGGCTCTAACAGGGAAAACAGACCAGTGAGGAAAAGAAATAAGGAAATAAACTACAAGAGAAGTTTAAAGACAATTACAACAAAATAAATCTTTCATATATAAACTATAAAATCTTCAAAATAACAAGAGTTAGAGAAACAAGATAGTGTGCCCGAGTGTACCCTCAAGCAAGAGAACTGTAACCCGGGACTGTGGAAGACCATGGTACAGAGGCTATGGCACTATTTTTCTATGTTGGAGCACTTGGGCTTATAGCATCGTGCTTTTCCAACTAGGGTTGTAGTTTAGCAAGTAATAATAATAATAATAATAATAATAATAATAATAATAAGTAGGTATTGGCAGTTTTCAATGGACTAGTTTCAAGACAAAGACCTGTTTATGCATTTGTTGCACTTTACCCATCTCTACCTCTGAGGATTTGACTAAGCGTCACCTAAAATTTCCCAATCAGATTTTATATAAATATTAAACAACAGGTTCTACTGGGTTTTCATCAACTTCATTAAAATGTTATTTTCATTAGTAAAATAAATTTTTGAATATACTTACCCGATAATCATGTAGCTGTCAACTCTGTTGCCCGACAGAATTCTATGGAGGGATACGCCAGCTATCACAATACTAGAAGGGGGTGTTCTTACCAGCGCCACCTGTGGCCAGGTACTCAAGTACTTCTTGTTGACACCTCCTCAATTATTCCTCGGTCCCACTGGTTCTCTATGGGGAGGAAGGGAGGGTCAATTAAATCATGATTATCGGGTAAGTATATTCAAAAATTTATTTTACTAATGAAAATAACATTTTTCAATATTAAACTTACCCGATAATCATGTAGCTGATTCACACCCAGGGGGGTGGGTGAAAACCAGTGTACAAGATTAAAGGATAGCTAAGTATCCCATATTTCAAATAACAGTTATCTCAAATAACAATGAAATAATAAGTACCTGGTAAGGAAGTCGAATTGAACCGTTACTCTGTCTCTTTTTTAAGTTCGTCTTCCTTACTGAGCGCAGCGTTCCTCTTGGAGGCTGAATCAACCCAAAGGTGCTAAAGTATACAGGGCTGCAACCCATACTAAAGGACCTCATCACAACCTTTAACCTCGGCGCTTCTCAAGAAAGAATTGACCACCCGCCAAATCAACAAGGATGTGGAAGGCTTCTTAGCCGACCGAACAACCCATAAAAAGTATTCAAGAGAAAGGTTAAAAAGTTATGGAATTATGGGAATGTAGTGGCTGAGCCCTCGCCTACTACTGCATTCGTTGCTACGAATGGACCCAGGGTGTAGCAGTACTCGTAAAGAGACTGGACATCTTTGAGATCGAATGATGCGAACACTGACTTGCTTCTCTAATAGGTTGCATCCATAACACTCTGCAGAGAACGGTTCTGTTAGAAGGCCACTGAAGTAGCCACAGCTCTCACTTCATGTGTCCTTACCTTCAGCAAAGCAAGGTCTTCTTCCTTCAGATGAGAATTTGCTTCTCTAATCAGAAGCCTGATGTAGTAAGAAACTGAGTTCTTAGACATTGGTAGAGAAGGCTTCTTGATAGCACACCATAAGGCTTCTGATTGTCCTCGTAATGGTTTTGACCTTCTTAGATAGTACTTAAGAGCTCTAACAGGGCAAAGTACTCTCTCTAGTTCGTTCCCCACCATGTTGGACAGGCTTGGGATCTCGAACGACTAGGGCAAGGACGGGAAGGAAGCTCGTTTTAGCCAAAAAAAAAAAAAAAACCGAGCCGCAAGGAACATGTAGCCGTTTCAGATGTGAAACCTATGTTCCTGCTGAAGCCGTGGATCTCACTTACTCTTTTACCTGTTGCTAAGCACACGAGGAAAAGAGTTTCTAATGTGAGGTCCTTAAAAGAGGCTGATTGGAACGGTTCAAATCCTGATGACATTAGGAACCTTAGGACCACGTCTAGATTCCAGCCTGGAGTGGACAACCGACGTTCCTTTGAGGTCTCAAAAGACCTAAGGAGGTCCTGTAGATCTTTGTTAGAGGAAAGATCCAAGCCTCTGTGGTGGAAAACCGCTGCCAACATACTTCTGTAACCCTTGATCGTAGGAGCTGATAGGGATTTTACGTTCCTTAGATGTAACAGGAAGTCAGCAATCTGGGTTACAGTGGTACTGGTTGAGGAAAACTGCATTGGCCTTGCACCAGCTTCGGAAGACTTCCCATTAAGACTGAAAGACTCTGAGAGTGGATGTCGTCCTTGCTCTGGCAATCGTTCTGGCTGCCTCCTTCGAAAAGCCTCTAGTTCTTGAGAGACTTTCGATAGTCTGAAGGCAATCAGACGAAGAGCGTGGAGGTTTGGGTGTACCTTCTTTACGTGAGGTTGACGCAGAAGGTCCACTCTAGGAGGAAGAGTCCTGGGAACGTCGACCAGCCATTGCAGTACCTCGGTGAACCCTTCTCTCGCGGGTCAGAGGGGAGCAACCAACGTCAACCGTGTCCCTTAGTGCGAGTCGAACTTCTGAAGTACCCTGTTGACAATCTTGAACGGCGGGAATGCATACAGGTTGAGATGGGACCAATCCAGCAGAAAGGCATCCACGCGAACTGCTGCTGGGTCTGGAATCGGAGAACAATACAAGAGGAGCTTCTTGGTCATCGAGGTAGCGAATAGAACTATGGTTGGCTGACCCCACAGGGCCCAAAGTCTGCTGCAAACATTCTTGTGAAGGGTCCACCTGACCCTTACGGCTGAGGCGATCTGCCATGACATTCATATCGCCCTGAATGAGCCTCGTTACCAGCGTGAGCTTTCGATCTTTGACCAAATGAGGAGGTCCCTTGCGATCTTGAACAACTTCCTCGAATGAGTCCCTCTCTGCTTGGAGATGTAAGCCAAGGCTGTGGTGTAGTCGGAGTTCACCTCCACCACCTTGTTAAGCAGGAGGGACTTGAAGTTTATCAAGGCCAGATGAACTGCCAACACTCCTTGCAATAGATGTGAAGTGTCCTTTGCTCCTGATTCCATGTTCCCGAGCATTCCTGTCCGTCCAGTGTCGCACCCCAGCCCGTGTCCGATGTGTCCGAGAAGAGACGGTGGTCGGGGGTCTGAACAGCCAAAGGTAGACCTTCCTTGAGAAGAATGCTGTTCTTCCACCACGTTAGAGTAGACCTCATCTCTTCGGAAACAGGAACTGAGCCCGTCTCTAGCGTCATGTCCTTTATCCAGTGAGCAGCTAGATGATACTGAAGGGGGCGGAGGTGGAGTCTCCCTAACTCGATGAACAGGGCCAGCGATGAAAGTGTCCCTGTTAGACTCATCCCCTGCCTGACTAAGCATCGGTTCCTTCTCAGCATGCTCTGGATGCATTCTAGGGCTTGGAAGATCCTTGGGGCCGACGGACAAGTCCGAAAAGCTCGACTCTGAAGATCCATACCCAAGGAAACAATGGTCTGGGATGGAACGAGCTGAGACTCCTCAAAATTGACCAGGAGGCCCAGTCCCTTGGTCAGATCCATAGTCCATTTGAAAATCTCCAGACAGCGACGACTTGTGGGAGCTCTTAAAAGCCAGTCGTCTGACGGAGCCGGACACAAGATCATGATCTTGCTGCACAGTCTGTAAACTGACAATCATGGGCAAGCGAGGAAGTACAGTGACAACCCGAATCTGTCTAGACTATCTGGGTCGTACAGACAACTCCTTAACGGGTTGCTGAGGTTGCCGCACTGCGTCACAACAAGTCCCTTCTGTTGGTTGTTGAACGTCTTCCCCGTGACACATTGACTCCGTAAACAAAAAAAAAAAAAATCCTCTAACAAGGACTAAGCTTGGACTGCATGTCATGCAACACAGCTCAAGGTCAATGGGAGCAGGTGTGGTAACAGACGGGATTAGCGGCTGAAGTGGAACCATTACCTTCCCTGTAAGCATGTTATGCTTAAATAAAAGTCCATAAGAGGTTATGCAGCTAAAGGCTCCCTCCAAATGACAGAGTCCTCAAGGGAATATCAGAAGGAGGGAGAAAAGAACTTTCTCATCTACAGGGACCTTATCCTAGAAAAGCTAAGTTCTCTGAGTGAGGGTTCACTGGTGCAAAAGCAGCAGACTAGAAGGCAACGTTATGAAACTGCTTGACAGTCTAGTGAGTTGGCAACAACCCAGGATATGTTGAGAAGCATGCGGTAAGGTATGCAGAGCATGATGAATGCAGAGTATGCTGTATGCAGAGCATGCTGTATGTAGAGCATGTTGTATGCAGAGCATGCTGAATGCAGAGCATGCTGTATGCAGAGCATGTTGTATGCAGAGCATGCTGAATGCAGAGCATGCTGAATGCTGAGCATGTAGTAAGCAGAGCCTGCTGTAAGCAGAGCCTGCTGTAAGGAAAGCAGAGCGTGTGCATGGCGTTTAACATTTCTCAGAAATTCCATGACCAGTGCTAGAGTGCTTTATGCATGCTTGCATGGGGTTTAAAAATCAACATAATGTTTACCTTACATTCATAACTCATGATTCATATTTTTGCCATGGTTTGAAAATGGAGGTAAGGTATGCTGAACAGCAGAGTCAGAACGAGCTGGAACAACAACAGTGGAAGGTGCAGAAAGTTCCTGTTCCTGTGGTATGAGTGGAGCGTGAAGAGACCGAGGTTGCGCAGAACAAGGTAAAGTTCCCGCAAGCAGAGGTGTCTGAGGCGCAGGAACAGGGTGCACGGGTTGAGCTCGGTGCAGCAGCTGAGGAGACTGACTCACAGGTGGAAGAGGTTGTACCTCCACCGAGAGTTGCACCACCGGTGGAGCAGCCAGGGGAGGAGGAGGAAGAGTGGAGTAATCCTCCTGATCCCAAACCGAAGGTTGCCTTAAAGAAGGCTGAGGCTGAACAACACTGGGAACAGCGAACACAGAAAGAGGTTCAACATCGTACGCCTGGCAGATGGTGCTGCGACTGGGTGCAGCGAGTGCAGGCGGGTTGAGCACAGGCTGAACGGGTGCAGGGGAGGTGCAACACTCTCAGCCCGACACTCACGCAACAGGTCCGAAAGCTGTGCTTGCATGGACTGTAGTAGAGTCCACAACATCGTACGCCTGGCAGATGGTGCTGCGACTGGGTGCAGCGAGTGCAGGCGGGTTGAGCACAGGCTGAAAGGGTGCAGGTGGAGGTGCAACACTCTCAGCCCGACACTCACGCAACAGGTCCGAAAGCTGTGCTTGCATGGACTGTAGTAGAGTCCACAACATCGTACGCCTGGCAGATGGTGCTGCGACTGGGTGCAGCGAGTGCAGGCGGGTGCAGCACAGGCTGAACGGGTGCAGCCGGTTGGTGCACCACCGGTGCAGGCGGGTGCAGCACAGGCTGAACGGGTGCAGGCGGTTGGTGCACCACCGGTGCAGGAGGAGGAGGAGGTGCAACACTCTCAGCACGACACTCACGCATCAGGTCCGAAAGCTGTGCTTGCATGGACTGTAGTAGAGTCCACAACATCGTACGCCTGGCAGGTGGTACTGTGATCAGGCGGAGCGAGCATAGGCGGGGGGAGTGTAGGCGCACTCTCAGCCCGACAAACTGATGACTGAGGAGAGTCAGAGCTAACCCAATGACTGCATCCGGGTTGTTGAACTTTACTTCGTACGTCTGGCATAGGTCTGGACTTTACGTTTAAGAGGTCTTGAGACCTGAGACCAGCGTTACTCTGCCTTTATTTTCTCCTCTAAATCTCTTCTGCAGACGAGCAAAATAAGGGCTCAATCGTCTGCGGGTGGGAGTGACGGTCTCAGTAAGACACGCCCACAACCACCGAGGATACTTCTGTGCGCCGATCAAGGCCTGCCGAACCCTTGTGCCCTTCGACATTGCTTCTCCCCTGGGCTTGGGAGCTTGCAAGAGGTCCCGGACTGGGAGGACGACTGGCGTGCACAAAAGTACCCTCACGCATAACACTGACATACTTTGCGCTAATCACTTATCACTTTGATTTCTGTTTGCACTTATTTCACTGAACTCGAAACTTTAAGTGGTTTGTACCTGAAACACGCAATTCTATCCTTCTCAAAAGTTAGTAATTGCGAAAACAGAATTACAATGTAACAGAAAAATCTAATGAAAGAAAATTCAGTGGCTGGAAAGAGACTAAACACTAGATCACTCTAGAAACGTTTAGTTTCTTCCCCTAAAGAGACTAGGGATAAGAGCAAAACTTTAACGACGTTACTCGTACGCCTGGCAGGCTTGAGGGAAACGTTTATCCTCTTTCTCCCTCCGTCTCTATCTCTCTCTCTCTCTTGACTTAGAACCTGAGAGAAGAGCCCAATCATATATATCGTTAAAACATATTATTGTTAAAGGAAAAAACTGAAATATTTCCCAAAAAGAAAAGTTCCTTATTAGGATCAAAACCATTAAGTTAAGAAAGAATGAACAAAACGCT
Source organism: Palaemon carinicauda (assembly GCF_036898095.1). Classification (NCBI taxonomy): domain Eukaryota; kingdom Metazoa; phylum Arthropoda; class Malacostraca; order Decapoda; family Palaemonidae; genus Palaemon; species Palaemon carinicauda. Next base: position 22,154,112 of record NC_090727.1, on the reverse strand, counting down.
AGACACGGTTACTCTTACTGCAATGTGAAACCGTGAACATTCTTTCTCTATCGTAACGATAGAGTGCAAGTTGAAACGTTCTGAACGTCAACAACTGCCGAGACAAACAAAACGTTAGTTCAACTTTGAAAAAGTACGAGACTATCAAAGAAATTCTTTCAAAGACCTTAAAATAGCATAATATGTTAACAGGTAAAACCGAAATGACGGGCTCACGATAATTAACTTCGGTACCAAGAAAAGACCGCCTACTATTAGGAAGGTCGAATATAAACAAATATAAAAATTAATTTTAATAAGTTTATAATAAAAGGAAGTTAATCGAAGAGGCCTATAAGAGGCGGAGAGATATAAAATAAATCTATAACTTTTGTTAAGCAAAATTAAGAAAGAGAGTCTATACTCTCTTAGACACCAACACTTCAGTCTAAGGGAAGGGTCGGCCATTGAAAGGTGAACGAGAGTTCATACTCTCTTCGTCACCAAAATTAATCAAATTAATTCCAAAAGCTAACTAAGCTAAAATAGAAGTTTCCAGTAAAGCGACAGCCGAAATCAAAGAGAAATACTTCACCAAAGTCGTGAAAATACTCCAAGAACATAAGCGTATCCCAGAACGTCTTGTCAGAAGCACGACAGAGGAATAATTGAGGAGGTGTCAACAAGAAGTACTTGAGTACCTGGCCACAGGTGGCGCTGGTAAGAACACCCCCTTCTAGTATTGTGATAGCTGGCGTATCCCTCCATAGAATTCTGTCGGGCAACAGAGTTGACAGCTACATGATTATCGGGTAAGTTTAATATTGAAAAAAGTGTACTCTGGGGGTACACTAAAATTAAAAAAATCTTTATTTCAGTCATGAAATTAAAAAAATCTTTATTTCAGTCATGAGTCTCATGTTTGACACTTGTGAGGGTTGTAAACTAACCTAGTTCAACACTCCTCCGTAACAATTTCCAAACTTTGACGATTTTAGGTACAGTAACAAGTGTTCTTCCAAAAGATATTTAAATGTCATAAATATGTTAACTCATAACGCCAAAATTCGTAACCCTTCACCCGGAAATATGAGACTCCGACTAATAAGGCAAGACTATATGACATCTCAAGTCAGTTTTATAATGCTTGAACATATTATGGTCCCAGAAATAGTGACAGACGCAGCTGGCATGCACTGCGCATCTGCGTATGGCTTGCCAGAAGAAAGCATATGAGATTGTGCTTATTTATGCGGGCAAAGCGAGCCCAGGCCATGCAAAAATCCCATGAGTAATGCCACATCACGGTGCTTAAGATCGGAACATGTTAAAGATATGGAAAATGGTGCTAGGGAGAAAACGGTGTTTGAGCGAGATACCTCTGCCACTGTCAATCCAAAGGTGTCTCTTCACCCTAAGGGGTAGCTAGAGATTTGGGGGACTGGAGCATCGAGTTTGTAAAGTTACCATTATTATTATTACTGTACTTAAGATACAACTCTAGTTGGAAAAGCAGGATGCTATAAGCCCAGTAGCTCCAATAGGGAAAATAGCTCAGTAAGGAAAGGAAGAATAACACTTTCTTCCCCTGCTTTGGAGGAGTGCGGGAGGTTTGAAAAAATCCAACCCCGTCACCCCATACCTACACCAGTGATTTTACCACGCTAATTTAGCAGAAATAATGAACTTCTTTATTTTTTATCGTTATGTTGGGATCAGCAGTTATTACCTTAGACTTAAAGGTAGTTTACATTGCCATCCCCCTACAGACTGATTCTCACCTGGCATTATTGTAGGGGAAATATCCCCAACAGTACACTTTAAAAACAGGAATCAATTTCGTGATAGCTACAGACGGAAAAAGCTTTTCTACCAAAAGACTGGCGTTTCCTATAGAAAAAAAACGTTGGTTTTCTTAAAAAATTACATTTTCACTACAAATAAAAACTTAACTGCCCAAGTAATAATAATAAATGGGGTTAACGTGCGCAAATCATCATAAACCGCTTGCCAGTACTTAGGAGCTTGTTTTTCTTTTTCGGAGCAAAAACCATTAGATTTCTAAAAAATATCCACGTTCTTAGACAGTCAAAACAGGTTTTCGGTTTAATTCCTGTTGAAATTGAAATGAAGGTCAAATTCAGTGAAAGCAAATTATTTACTACAGGAAGAACTTTTTTTTGGCTCAAAATATTCTGTCCATAACTATAATTTCACCATTAATATAGTATAAATATGAATTTCTTTGCTAGTTTTCTTATGTTGGGATCAGCTGTTATTATCATAGACATAAGGGTAGTTTACATTGCCACACACCCCCTAAAGACAGATTCTTACCTGGGGTTCACCCACCCCAAGGGCCAATTCTCACCTGGGGTTTGTGTAGGGTGGTGGTGATAAAAAGACAGATTCATGAAGCTATCATCAACAGAACAATATAAAACAAGAAATCTAAGAAAATATTTTTCTTACGTAATTTGCTGTGCGAATTTAAAAAAAAAAAAAAACTTAGTTTTTCATATATAAATGGCTATTCTAACTATGTGACAAACCCATTGCTGTTACAACTCGTAAGACAATATAACACAGTAAATAACGTAACCGCTTCCAAAAAAAAAAGAAAACTAATATATCAAATAGTAGCTATTAATATATATTATTATTATTATTATTACTTACTAAGCTACAACCCTAGTTGGAAAAGCAGTATGCTATAAGCCCAGGGGCTCCAACAGGGAAAATAGCTCAGTGCGGAAAGGAAAAAAGGAAAATAAAATATTCTGAGAAGAGTAACAACAATAAATATCTCCTATATAAACTATAAAAACTTTAACAAAACAAGAGGAAGAGAAATAAGATAGGAGAGTGTGCTCGAGTGTACCCTCAAGCAAGAGAACTCTAACCCAAGACAGTGAAAGGCCATGGTACAGAGGCTATGGCACTACCCAAGACTAGAGAACAGTGGTTTGATTTTGGAGTGTCCTTCTCCTAGAAGAGCTGCTTACCATAGCTAAAGAGTCTCTTCTACCCTTACCAAGAGGAAAGTGGCACTGAACAAGTACAGTGCAGTAACCCCTTGGGTGATGAAGAATTGTTTGGTAATCTGTGTTGTCAGGTGTATGAGGATAGAGGAGAATATGTAAAGAATATGCCAGACTATTCAGTGTGTATGTAGGCAAAGGGAAAATGAACCGTAACCAGAGATGAGGATCCAATGTAGTACTGTCTGGCCAGTCAAAAGACCCCATAACTCTCTAGCGGTAGTATCTCAACGGGTGGCTGGTGCCCTGGCCAACCTACTACCTATAAAGATATATAGCCCCTAAACACGGCCGGTCTAAAGTTCTGGCAGAGATTTTGAAATTTCAATATTCTATCGTAAAATCTGTAATTTATAAGACCTGGTGTAGTTTAAGCAGTTTTTACCATTCACGTGTACTTAAAACTTTAATTAAATATAATAAAAACACCTAAAATAACTTACTTATTCAGGAAATAATACTTCAGGTAAGCCATCGAACTTAAGTTTGAGTCACGTGATGGAGGTAAACAGAAGACAGTGTGTCCAGACATCAATGTTAAGAAATGCATACAAAACGTATAGAAAATCCTAATAAAATTAGAAATATCGTGTTATTTAAATTACTATTCATCTATTAATAATTTAAAATGATATTTTATGTAATTTAAATTACTGAAAACTTTTTAATATACGATTTTGGGTGAATTCAAATTGCAAGAATTACGAAGGAATTTTTTCCAACTTGGCAATGGTCGTTCAGTCAGCTGATCCTGAACAGCTGATAATTTTGTATTATTTTTAGTAAAATTCAAATTCAGTTTAATTTATATGCATGAAAAATAATAATGAATAAAAAAGAAAATATATTTTATATATTCCGTGACTTTTTTACATGAAAAATGTAAAAATGTACAGGTGATCTTCAAAAATTTTTGAGAATTAATGCATTATTTTTATTTCGAATTTTCGTATATTATATGTACCATGAATTTATCAAAATTTAACTTTATCTATATGAAAATTTACATTGGTGTTTATAAGTACTTGATAAACCATTAAATAAACAAATAGTGGAAAATGCAAGACAAATTTAGATATTTCAGTTTGTTTGCAAACTTTTCTGAAGTCGATATATCTTATGTTACCCTGATTTCCTTAGGCCAAATAGTGCAGAAACAGATACATATTAATTTGCTATAAGCCCAAGGGCTCCAACAGGGAAAATAGCCCAATGAGGAAAAAAATGAAATAAATAAACTATATGAAAAAGTAATAAACAATTAAAATTAATTATTTCAAAAACTGTTACATTAAAATAGACCTTTCATATATAAATTATAAAAATATAATAGAGGAAGAGATAAGATAGAATTGTGTGCCTGAGTGTACTCTC
>NC_090727.1:22127218-22144718 GCF_036898095.1 Palaemon carinicauda | reverse complement strand
CTGCTAGGGTGCCACAGCCCACCCTCCCCCGTTATCCACCACAGATGAAGCTTCATAACGCTGAATCCCCTACTGCTGCTGCCTCCGCGGTCTTCCAAGGCACCGGAGGAATCAGCAAGGCTTACTGGAACTGTGTCACAATCGCTCGCCATTCATTCCTATTTCTAGCATGCTCTCTTGCCTCTCTCACATCTATCCTCCTATCACCCAGAGCTTCCTTCACTCCATCCATCCACCCAAACCTTGGCCTTCCTCTTGTACCTCTCCCATCAACTCTTGCATTCATCACCCTCTTCAGCCATTTTCTATTTTAAGAACAGTAACATTAAAATAAATATTTCCTATATAAACTATAAAAACTTTAACAAAACAAGAGGAAGAGAAATAAGATAGTAGTGTGCCCGAGTGTACCCTCACTACCGGCCTTCGGTTGAAATAACCGTCATACTGTTCTACGAAAAGGTTTTAGAGTTCGGTTGGCAAACCTTCTGGAATGTCTATTTTAGCGGAATTTTTGCTGTGATATCTCCTCAATGATAGGGCCTCCTCGTAAGTCTGTCGAGAAAATACAGCCGTTTCTAGTCAACTGCAGAAAAAAGGCCTCAGATATATCCATTCATGTCTGGGGTTTGGCCAGTTTTCATCACAACGCTGGCCAGGAAGGTTGGGTATTTCTAGAAACTGACGTCAGGACATTGGCTCGAGTTCTATTTCATACTCGAGCCACTAATTTATCATCGTTTACTCCATCCAACGCAGGTACTGAGATACAAGCAGAAATTAATTTTAGTTTTGTGTCTCTGATACTGAACCTACCATGTTAGTACATACCAATACTGAACCAACCATAGAAGTACATAACCGTTTTCATCTCTTAATCATATAAAACACAAAGACTGATAGTACTTCGATGGCTTAATCTGCAAATTTCTCTCGTAATCGTGAACCAGAATCTCCAGTCTTTTTCTGAATTTGAGACAATTCTGTGTATTTATCCATAATGAAGTTAAAGTCAAGATGTGAAAACTATCTTGGAAGTTGACCCACTCTACGATTTGATAGAATAAGAAACAGATTATCAACTTATGAAGTTAATCGATTCCAAGATGTTTTAAGTTGAATTTTGTTCAATTTTGGCCTAGGGTAGACCTAACCTAAGTTACATGCCTACAATTCCCAGCTACACAAGTCAATAGATGCTTACTGTATTAAACTGTATAATATTGTTTTATTACAATATTTATTTATCTTATTACAGTATAAGAACTTTTGATACAATACTTAAGATTTAAGATTTCAGTTGGTTTGTCTTTCTATCTCCAAATATTTGCAAGTCGAAAACCTTCCAGAAATTACCTTAATCGTTTTATTGGGGTAGAGTTCCACAATGAATGAAAAGGCGATACTTCCTCACTTTCATTGTCCGTCTCTGTATTTCTCTTCCTGATTTACCTGTCTTGCAGGGGAATCCTTGTGAACATCAGCTGCCTCCATGCCTTAGATGACCGCGGAGGTAGCAGCAGTAGGGGATTCAGCATTATGAAGCTTCATCTGTGGTGGATAATGTGGGAGGGTGGGCTGTGGCACCCTAGCAGTACCAGCTGAACTCGGTTGAGTCCCTTGTCAGGTTGGGTGGAACGTAGAGAGTAGAGGTCCCCTTTTTTGTTTTTGTTTCATTTGTTGATGTCGGCTACCCCCCAGAATTGGGGGAAGTGCCTTGGTATATGTATGTTTGTATGTATTTATACTTTGAAACAGGGGTAGCTTAAAGAGCGTGTAGAATTGTATTATCTTTGGATGTACTGTACTAGCACCTATATTAGCCCCAATACGATTAGATGAGCTAGTGGCTAAGCTTACAGGTAAACGGCGATGGCTGTTATCTGAAATACGATGAAAACAATTCAAATTGATTGAAACTTTGTTCACCTCAGATTTTAAGGGAATCATACAATATGCCATGCCATCCACACAAGTAATACGAGATCAGCTTGGTCTTCTCCCTCACAATCTAGCTGTCTCATAGAGTGACTAGGATCATGGAATTGCAAAGGTTTGGCTGCAGAAGGAAGTATAGAAGGTAAAGATTTTGAGACCAAGAGGGTTTCAATTTTGTAGTGAGGAAGCGAAGGCTCAGATTTCTTACTGAATGAAACGCTATTAATGTTAGAATGACTACAGGAGGTTGGGTTAGGTTTGGCTATAGTTTGAAAATCACCAGAACTTCCAAGGTTAAGGGAGGATTCACTGGAATTCCAAGTAGTCTATAGATTGGAAGGCATTGTACCACCGAACATCTGCCAAACAGCCCATTGAAAGACCCAAAAATAAGAGAAAGATGAAACGGACCCACTCTACAATCACCGGGTGGTTAGACAGATTGAAATCCCGCATGAGCTTCTTAACAACCAATAGCTTCGAGCCCATGGAGTCAGCAACTTACCGCCTAGAATGCTGGAGAGAAAAACAGACCACAGCCCACCTGGTGAGGCCATTCAGAGCCCCTGTGACTCTCATCCCTATAGAACAAACCTCTGTAGAAAGCATTAGGTTACTCTGAAACGTGCTAGAGTTGGAAGAACTGGAGATAATCTTCATAAGCGGAGTCTCGACACCTCCGCCGAGTGTCCATGTAGTCATTCCATCCAGATAATGGACCACATACTTTGTGGGTATGAACAGTAATGTGAAAATACAAATCTCCTACATGCCCTGCAATACATTAAGACTTATTTATGATCTACTATTTTATTATTTAAAATTTTATGGTCTTTCAGCCTCCTAAAATAGGTTCCACCTTCCTATACGCTGAAGAAGTATAGTATATATGAGCACCAAAATTTAAAGAAGAGGTTGAAATGAAAAGAAAAATATGCCAACACAGAATGAGGAAGAAGGAAGACGTGCCTTGCTTCTGCGTAACTTAAAAGTTCCTCTATCATGACGATAAAAAAGTTCTTAATTCTGTAGAACCTTGTTTCATATATGGCAAAACTGCCGTGAGATCAAAGTGCACAACATTCACCCTTATTTAACTAGATTGTGTGACAGAACTAGTGCCTCAAACACAGCTAGAATTACGAGATAACACAGGGAAAACACCGAGTTGTTGAGCTACGCAAAAAGGAATACAGATGGCGCCGTCGGCGGCGCTATGCACGCATACGAAGCGAGAGAGGAGAGGTACCTTACGAGCGGCTCTCCTTTCTTTCTCGTTTTTCGTTTTCTTGCCACTTGACCCCTTCGAAGTGTTAATTCTGTTCGGGGTGCAGATTGCTATGTGGCGTGTCAAGATTACGTCCTCTGATATTTCACGATATCCCTGGTTCATTTATTTAGGGATATTCGCTCCAGGAGTTAGAATTCTGGGTACCTTAAGGTAAATTCTCTGGGAATATCACCGTAGTCAAATATACCCAAGGAAGCTACCCTATAGGAACTTCCATCAGGACGACATGGCTATCTCACCCAAAAATATATTTTTCGCTTCGCTCAAAATCCGTTTTGTGAGACTACAATTGACAAATTTCCTAAGAGCTAATTAACCTCTAAAGTAGAACTTCATTCCAACAGACACATCGCAGAACATAATGATCGGGAACCAGTACCTAGAGAATAGAAACTTGAGGCAAAAAAAAAAAAAAACTATTCAAAAAGTTTCCATTAATTCTTAATATTTGAAACAGAAACCATTTTCAAAATTATTGTTATTATTATTACTATCCAAGCTTGGAAAAGTTAAATGCTATACGGCCAAGGGCTCCAACAGGGAAAATAGCCCAGTAAGGAAAGGAAATGGGAAAATAGACTACAAGTAAACTAATGAACAATTATAATAACAGATTTTAAAAACAGTAACATTAAAATAGATAATTCATAATTAAACTATAAAAATATACTTATGTCAGCCTGTTCCATATAAAAACATTTGCTGCAAGTTTGAACTTTTGAAGTTCTACTGATTCAACTACCCGATTAGGTATATCATTCCACAACTTGGTCACAGCTGGAATAAAAACTTCTAGAATACTGTGAAGTATTGAGACTAAGGATGGAGAAGGCATGACTATTAGAATTAACTGCATACCTAATATTACAATTGATTGATTGATCTAAGGTTTTCTGGCATCCTGACATCTAAGGTCATTGACGCCGATATCGTTTATTGTGAATAAAAAATAAAAGAATATTCAATCAAAACCATAAAAGCAAAGATGTCATTTTGAAAGTTGAATATCGTTCAGAAGATCTGCTTCCGAAATGAAGCTAGAAATACTACTAGCATGGTAGGACACATCATGTCCAAGAATCTTGGCAAGGATGACCCTGCCATCCTCACCTCGAGCCTCAAACAGGTATCGATTTCTCTTACTATATATAGGGCATTAGGTTAACAAAAGCGGATGGTACTATCAGGGAAGAACTGAATGCAAAGGATGATCAGAATTATGAAAAATCTTGTACAACAAGTTTAACAAAGTAAATGAATGACCTATACCAAGCAGATTTCAGATTCAACCCAATCGAGCATTAGCTATGTATTCCCAGAGGGCATAGTTCTTTACAGGACCATCCAATTGTGGAACAAAACAACATTTATTCCTTCAATATTTTGACCATAAGCAGAAATTTTTGAGGTTATCGTCCTTCCCAGATAAAACATTAACAGTCTGATTCAAACAGGACTTCTCGAAATAGACTACAATCCCGAGCCTCGTTAAGAAGTTCCACGAAACGGTCGTCAAAGAATGTCCACTCAATTGTTGATGAGCACTCCAGTGTCTCTATGAAGAAAAATTTCCTCTTGCTTGAGGGTACACATAGGCACATTATTATCTTATTTCTCTTCTTGTTATTTTGAGTTTCTATAGTTTATATATGAAAGATTTTTTTTCATGTTATTATTCTTAAACTTCTCTTGTAGTACATTTCGTTATTTCCTTTCCTCACTGGGCTATTTTCCCTGTTGTGGGCCTTGGGTTTATAACATCCTACTTTTCCAACAAGGGATGTAGCTTAGCAAGTAATAACACTTTAATAATAATAATAATAACAATAATAATAATAATAACCACTCTGCTACTGGGGCTGTGACTTCTGAAAACATTCAGTGAAGAGCATTCAAAACATAACTTAAACTGACAAATTCTGTCTTCTAACAAACTTGAGGTATTTAGTGTCTGTTAAAAATGTCCAAGTTCTATTTACTCTATAAAACTGGTATACCTCAGTATCTTTAACATATGCTGACATTATGTACATTGGTGGGAAGTAGTAGAGTTGTTTTTGTTTGAGATCGATCAAGATTATTATAAATATTTTCTACAAAGATCAAGTTATTGAATCCTGATCCAGCCCACTGACAGAGCACAGGTATTTACAACTCATCTCCACCTTTGAATTGCAGCTAACGCTGTGAAAGTGGTCTCTATGGAGAACCTGGTTTAAAAACATCTAAAACTGGTCTCCAAAAGTCTCACACTACCTTGAACAGCTCTCGTAATTACTCATACATAAAGCACAAAGTACAAGCACAGCGAGGAAGCGGTAGTAAACACGTACGTCTACTAGGGAGACCAGGAGACAAATGGCGCCGTCTCGCTAACTCGGCCACTCCTACACAGGGGTGGGGCAGTTGTTAAGCATACAATGTTATCAGAATCAAACAACTTGAATTCTGGTCGTAACTAAATGACTCAGGAGTAAACTCTTACATATATAATGAGGGTTTGAACTTGCGTAGGAACAAAATACAATTATGGATTATGTGTCTGGAGGGTTTTTGAAACAACTGCTAAATTCCAAAAGAATTGTTAGTTTATTAATGAAAGAAAACTTCTCAGGTCTTCATCACTGTATATATTTTTTGGGCTGTACACTCAACTTGAATAAAGTCTACATTTTTTGGCATGAATATTGCACCTACAAAATACTGTACCTAGATAAACCTATGGGACAAATTCATAATCATATTATACTATTAGCACCCTATGGAACAAACTTATTAAATCTCTCCACACTGTCCCTTAGGCTCAAGTAATCAGTAGATGTCATGCATAGAAGGAAAAGAAGGATTTTTATATATATAGGAGAGAAACCGGAAGGGGAAACGTGCAAGAAATCTTGGGGAAGGATATAAAGTTTACTATGCAAGGGAAAATACAAGGAGAATGTGGTAGGAATTAATCTACTTTCAGATTTGCAGGAAAATGTCAGAAATCAAGCTCATGAGAAAGATAATATGGCATATCCTCTCGGCATGCATCCCTTAAAGGTGTGGCGAAAAACAGGATGAATTTAGAGGGAAACTACTAGAATACATAGGAAGATCTCGAAGGAGTGAACTGCTAGTGTTATCTGGGGATAAGAGTGTTGGAAGAGACAATCAGGAAGGCGAGAGATTGATGGAATTAGCAGAAGCTATGAATTGTCATGAATACGGAAGTTTGAGAAAAAGGAGAAGTCATTGAGTAACTTATGAAATGGACAAAATGTTTCAAAGATTAACTATGTGTTAGATAGCCAAGAAAACCATTACGGATTGTAAGATAACAAATAAATCCATAGAACCTCATAAACTGGTAGTAGGTAGTAGGTTGGCCAGGGCACCAGCCACCCGTTGAGATACTACCGCTAGAGAGTTATGGGGTCTTTTGACTGGCCAGACAGTACTACATTGGATCCTCCTCTCTGGTTACGGTTCATTTTCCCTTTGCCTACATACACACTGAATAGTCTGGCATATTCTTTACATATTCTCCTCTATCCTCATACACCTGACAACACAGATTACCAAACAATTCTTCATCACCCAAGGGGTTACTGCACTGTAATTGTTCAGTGCCACTTTCCTCTTGGTAAGGGTAGAAGAGACTCTTTAGCTATGGTAAGCAGCTCTTCTAGGAGAAGGACACTCCAAAATCAAACCACTGTTCTCTAGTCTTGGGTAGTGCCATAGCCTCTGTACCATGGCCTTTCACTGTCTTGGGTTAGAGTTCTCTTGCTTGAGGGTACACTCGAGCACACTCTCCTATCTTATTTCTCTTCCTCTTGTTTTGTTAAAGTTTTTATAGTTTATATAGGAGATATTTATTGTTGTTACTCTTCTTAGAATATTTTATTTTCCTTTTTTCTTTTCCGCACTGAGCTATTTTCCCTGTTGGAGCCCCTGGGCTTATAGCATACTGCTTTTCCAACTAGGGTTGTAGCTTAGTAAGTAATAATAATAATAATAATAATAATAGTGGCAGATTTCAGGCTGAAAGCAATAAGGAAAGGAAAGACTCCAGCCACAAATGGGATCAAAACTTAAAAGCTAAAGGGGGGTATAAGGTACAAGAGTTCAGAGAAGCTTCTTCTATTTCTTCTCCGCTTGACCTTATTTCTCCGGATCTTGCCTCGAGGAAGAAGTGCATATCATCATTGGGGTCTCCTGAAATGGAAAATCCTACATTAGAGCATTGCTGGACATTTGGAAAAATGTTGCTGTTCCACAGAATAGCTTGTAATGGGTAAGAATAATCAAAGACTGGCTTTACTGTTCTGTCAATTTTCTCTGATACTGTACTTCCTTATCCATTTTAATCATGTAAGCGCCCTAACTCATTTGAGCAGATTGTAAATTTTCTTAGTTCCAAATAAATCGTTGAGGGAAGGACCTAGTTTCATTACAACCTCCTTTATCTTAATTTATCCAACGCATCCTTGAAGAGAGAGTATTTAATGCTAATTATTTATCACCGTGAATACGCCAACAGGTTACGAGCTAAGGTTATTGGCAAAACCATTTGATGCCGATGCCAATAATTATGATATACAGGAAGACACTGTGGCCACAATGAACATTTTCAACTCGCATTCAACATATGATAAATAAGCTGACAAACGGTCAAATGAGTTTAATTTAACAAGAGCAAAACAAACTGTATGACTACCTAATAAACTGTTTTCATAGTCTCACCCATGGGCTAATAAAACCAGAGGCTTGAGATGACGGAGTAGAAGCTAACAAGTTAATGAGACGATATTACCTTAGGGATATATCACAGAGTTTAAGCTTTATGGAAATCATTTACATATAAATGGAAGATAAGAATGCCGATGTATCATAAGCTACAACAGATAAAGCTTTACCGCCGCATAAGGAACGAGGCGAGACAATTAATGACGACCTGATGGTTGTGTGTACATTAAGTCCTCGACTTAACTTGATAAGGTTCCAAGAAACTTTAAGTTGAATTCTATTAAGTTTTGGCCTAGAGTAGGCTTCACCTGTTGAAGATTTCCTGGCCCTTTTGGCCAGACACGGGCTCTTGCAATCTTGCAGCCCGTAGAGCAGTGGTTCCCAAACTATCTTACCTGACGCCCCCTTTTTGCTTCCAGTAGACCCGTACGTCCCCACTCGTCTTTTTTTTTTTTATATGAAATGATTCTTACATTTATTTCTTAGCATTGCACAGGAAAACAGATTTCTGTTTGTATTACAATTTAATAATGAAAGCCACTCAAACAAATAATAGTACATTCCAGTCACTAAAAACGAAACATTTGGCTCAAAGTGAGCGAAAAAAAGGTTGAACATTAGCAATTTGACAAAATTGAGTTGCAATTTTAAGATTAGATAATTTGAAAACATGCCATATAATTTTTGGAAATACTTATGAAACTAAGGCACAATTTTTTTGAGAAAATTCAGGCATTTTCCAAGAGAATGAGATCAATCTGACCTCTCTATGACAAAAATTAAGGCTGTTAGAGCAATTTAAGAAAAATATACTGCAAAATGTGCTGGGGAAAAAATAACCCCTTGGGGGTTAAGGGTTGGAAATTTCCAAATAGCCTGGGGGTAAAAGGGGTTAAAATTGGGACCAGGAAGCTCTACTGAGTGCCCCTCTAGTTCTCATAAGTGGTGCAACTTTCAGAGTACTAGAACTAACAACAAATGATTGTGGAGCTGCAATTGATGGGCAAAGCAACAGCTACATAAAGTCTGCAGACGATAAACCACCGAAGGACCATTATAATTTTCATGCAATACATTTTGATGGGCCTAATTTAGAAAATTGTATAAGGGCTGGGTTATAAACTTGAAAATTAAACTGATTTAGTATTAGACGATCAATGCAATAGTTGATGGGAGAAGTACAAGAGGAAGGCCAAGGTTTGGGTGGATGGATGGAGTGAAGGAAGCTCTGGGAGAATGGAGGATAGATGTGAGAGAGGCAAGAGAGCGTGCTAGAAATAGGAATGAATGGCGAGCGATTGTGACGCAGTTCCGGCAGGCCCTGCTGCTGCCTCCGATGCCTTAGATGACCGTGGAGGTAGCAGCAGTAGGGGATTCAGCATTATGAAGCTTCATCTGTGGTGGATAATGTAGGAGGGTGGGCTGTGGCACCCTAGCAGTACCATCTGAACTCGGTTGAGTCCCTTGTTAGGCTGGAGGAATGTAGGGAGTAGAGGTCCCCTTTTTGTTTCTGTTTCATTTGTTGATGTCGGCTACCCCCCAAAATTGGGGAAAGTGCCTTGGTATATGTATGTATGTATGATTCTTTGATCGGATTCAGATATGCTATTAAAAATTTGTAAAAACAAAAATGCTTCAGCGAGATATTTTGCGTCTAAAGCATACCTACTACAACACGTGGTACTCACCTTTAACCTGTGGTTGAAAAGATCAGGTTCCTGGCATTTACTGTCGGTTCCCTCTTTGACCGCTGATTTGCAGGGCACCTGTAAACAATACCAAATTAGTTACAGAACTTTATAAAAAGTAAACTAACTAATAAAATTTATATCAAAGTCATACTGATAAGTCTCCAAGTCTCCCCACATACAAAAGTCACTAACTCAATATAGTGTATTCCACAGCGAACTCCAAAATAGGTTTAGTGTTTCGATAACATTACACAGGAGGTTACACAATGTGTATTTTGTAAACATCCAATAGCTAAATTTATAAACCATAGAGTCAATTATTACTCAATCATAACAGCTGAGGCCGGTCGATTGGACAACTTGGCCAAAGGGAAGCCAGTAAAAGGAAAATCACTTAACCTTTTTACCCCAAAAGGAGGTACTGGTACGTTTCACATAACTCATCCCTTTACCCCCATGGACGTACCGGTACGTCCTTGCAAAAAAAAAATGCTATAAAAATCTTTTTTTTTCATATTTTTGATAATTTTTGAAAAAATTCAGGCTTTTTCCAAGAGAAAGAGACCAACCTGACCTCTCTATGACAAAAATTAAGGCTGTTAGAGCAATTTAAAAAAAATGTACTGCAAAATGTGCTGGGGAAAAAATAACCCCTTGGGGGTGAAGGGTTGGAAATTTCCAAAGAGCCTGGGGGTAAAAGGGTTAATGGAAAAAACAACAGAAAAAAATTGGATTCTTTTGGACAAATCAAAAGAAATTGGAAGAAACTAAACAATGTTGAATTTAAATTTGACTTGGCTTTTTGTACCTCATTTAGGGTTTATGATTGATTGGTGGAGGAGGAGGAGAGAGAGAGAGAGAGAGAGAGAGAGAGAGAGAGAGAGAGAGAGAGAGAGAGAGAGAGAGAGAGAGAGAGAGAGAGAGAATTTTTTTCTCTAATAATTAGTTCAAATATGATTTACTGTGCATTGACGACGTGGATAATTTTCCATGATCAGATCTCTAACCCAGGTACTATAGTCCATTTCTTTTAGCGATGCATATGTGCACCGACTCGCGGCGGTGCCCTTTTAGATCGGAAAAGTTTCCTGATCGCCGATTGGTTAGAATTATCTTGTCCAACCAATCAGCGATCAGGAAACTTTTCCGAGCTAAAAGGGCACCGTTGCGAGTCGGTGCAAATATGCATCGCTAAAAGAAATGGACTATAGCTTCATCCTTTGTTACTTTTTAAAAGGGGCGTTTTTTAAAATTATATAAAAAATAATCCTCGTCTCTTACCATGGAATTGATAACTGTAATCCTGGAGAACTTGGTTTTTGCATTTAAGTCATGCGGTTTCTTGGTGCGTTCTCTATAGCTGCAGTGTACTAGCTGTTCAGTAGCTCGATTTACTGCAGCAAACTTTCATGATCTGAAAACAAGATCATTCATGGATAAGCATGTCATGAAATACTTCTGGAAACAAGTAAAATCTATTGTATTGAAAAAAAGAAAGCAATGATAAGAAAAAAAATGTCAGTGCAGTAAGCCAGTCTTTGTACATAAGTTTTCCAATGACTAACACTGGAAGGTTATTCACCAATAATAAGATTATACATTAAAAGCATTGATGGCCACTCATAGGACTGCTAACACAGAACTCGTGTAACATTATGTGTCAAATTTGTCAAATATCCCCAGAATAGTGTCATCATCATCTGCCATTCCAAACTTTTGCAGGTAGTGCTTTACATTAAAAATAAATTTACAGTCTTTAACAGATAATTCTATCAATTCACTGATTGGAATAAACATGCTAACCCTGATTTTGTCTTGAATTTGTCAAGTAAACCTTTACAAGATCATGCTTATAGTGCACTAGGTTATGGTTTAAGTTTTTCCTTCTCTCCGGAAATACCCTGATTAGTAGACGATCGGTATTATTACTTCAAGTGTAAATGTGAAACCATCTTGTCGAACTCATTTCTAAGTCCTGCCGTTCTTTACAGGCCGTTTTTGTCATCTTCTTTTTAAAAGAAAAGGCTTAATTGTATCTAAGAGCTAATTCTTATTTTATGGGTAGTTGTACAGACCATATTTGTATTGCAGGGTCCTCAGATGAATACAGAACTGAGTAAAGTTGCCTTTCCATGACGCACAAAATGCCGATCGGAAACACGAAATACAGACTATCCACCCTACGGATATAACTCATTTTCATCAGAAACTTTTCTTGTCCATAAAACACAATTTCAGTTCCTTGAATATGTCAAATTACTGACCCTAACTATGTTCACTGACCTCTGACAAAAACTTGGTGCACGAGTCATAATAATCATGCTTAGATAGCTCCTTCTCGCTTTTCTGTTTTGGTTCGATGCACGCCTCTCTCCCCCCAGTATCAACTACATTACAAGATCTCTAGACAAAAACTAATAAATACTAGAGGGGCACTCAGTAGAGCGCATACCTCCGCTGTGGTAGCTTATTCCTCGACCTTGACCTTCATATGTATTAATTGACATGGACTTTCATACACTCAATTATGAGGCAAGTTTAAAGTCCCTGTGACCACGATGTCCAAACTTATGGCTGATTACGTGTATTGGACCTTTTTCTTGACCGTGACCTTGACCTTACAAAATTTAATAATTGCCAGCTTTTTACACAACAGGTAATACCTGCAAGTTTCATTACTCTACAATTAAAATTGTAGCCAGGGAACTGTTAACAGATAAACAAACAAACAGGGGATAAAACATAACCTCCTTCCAACTTGGTTGGCAGAGGTAAATAACTAATAAGGTGACATCTTGGTCAATATTTTAAGTTCTTATCAGCACCCTTAGGAATCAAAACCTAGAACTCCATGTACATACTATAGAGTATTAAGCCTACATTAGATACCTGTGTCCTCCAGGGTGACCAGACTTAGAAAACTGAAATAAGGGATACTTAAATTGGAGAGGTAGTTGAACAACATAGACACACAACTTTCGTAAAGTTACACACGCAGAGACTTGGCTACATTCATTACATATATTGAGGCATCAGAATATTGCAATCAAGGATGTTTTACAGTTTTAAAGGATATTATAATGAAAGCCTTTCCATAATCCTTATAAAAATATTTTTAAAAATTTCACGAAAATAAATATTTTTTCAGATCTTTAAAATACGGGACCCAAAGATGGTTGATATGGGACACAGGACAAATTTCATAAATATGGTACAATAACGTCTAATACAGGACGTCTGGTTACCCTGCGTTATCACGCAAGAGACAACGTTTGTATCGGGAATGACATTGCATGGGTCATATTCATAAAATTTGGCCTTTTTAGTCTAGCAATGAGAATTGAAGGTCATTTAAACCATTATTTGTTTTTTGCCAGGAATATATAAAAGGAATGAAATAACCGAGCTTCCGCAACCCTACGAGGAAGACCTAAAAAAATAATAGGTTCATTTTTATTAAGTGAAACAAATTTAAAAAATACAAAATGAATATTATACCTGATGTAGAGAAAATGACAAAGCAGCATAAAAGAAAGTAAACTCAAAATAGTTAGATTATAGTACGAGCTATTGTAGAGGCTATGCCTCGTCCCTGAACCCGAAGAGAATGGAAAGCAAGAATGAAGGAAATAGGAGCAGGGATACAGCAGAAGACTTAAAAGTAGGGGCAGATAAGGAATGAGGGTAAATTTGCAGCTTAAACTATGGCTGGTTTAGGGATAAAGAAATAGCGTGGAATCCACAATAACAAGTACAGGGAAGCAAAACCTATAATAACCTCAACCACCTAACCAATATAGGGTAATCCCAACTTATTTCCTGGGTAGGCTTTGCCCACCTATACCAAGTTAAGCTTTGGTATTAGTCAAATTACCCTATTCAGGTACCATAAGACCACACTAAAGGTAAAATTCATCAATAAACTATTTAGGTAATTACAACAGGCTTAGGGTTGTGACGGCCGATGGAGTAACGTCGCTGACTGGTGAATGCCAGACTGGGGTTTGCGTCCCGCTCAAACTCGTTAGTTCCTTTGGTCGCTGCAACCTCACCATAATTGTGAGCTAAGGATGGGGGATTGGGGGGAGCCTATAGGTTTAATTGCAATGTCATCAGCAACTATTGCCTGGCCCCCTTCGTCCTACCTTGGGCGCAGTTCATATGCATATATGGTCAGTCTTTAGTCTAGGGCATTGTCCTGCTTGCTTGCAATGTCACTGTCCCTTGCCTCTGCCATTCATGAGCGGGCTTTAAACCTTTACTGTCCATAACCCATTCAGAATCACAATTTGGATACCTAAGGTAAGGCCAATACCAAGACTACAATAAACTGCTACTACAATTACGAAAAATAAGTGACTAATGTTATTTTAGATATGAAAATAACGTAGGTTGAATAAATCTACTTTAGAATGGTTTCTCCTACTTTAGAAATATAATCGAGGCCATAGCATGAGCAATTTAAATGTACGGTAGGGTGGCCAGAGAAATGACAGGTGGCCTTGTTGGCTAGTCGTATTACGTGCTATTCATAAACCAAAGTATTATTTATAATCAGCAGAGTAATTTGATTTACAATGGCATTCTTCTGGGATAGCCTTAGCTTATACCAGCCATCGGTAGAAACACAACAGCCAACTTTGTTACACAATTGTAGACAATCACGTACCTACTTACCAAGAGACTGATTCTCGATTAGTCTTGTCTTTGCCAGCAAATACCAAATAGTACGTCTTAAATAGTACACTGGAATGTTAGTTTATCCTTTGGGTGTTTGAAAACATAATTAATTGCGTGGAAATACTTAAAATAAGCTAATTGTTGCAGGATAGACAAAGTTTTCTTGAACGAAACTTGCCGCACAATATCATCACAAACTAGGTCACGTGACTTTGTTTACATTTTCGTCAACGTTCCAACAGACTTGCGAGCCACGAAGAGACCGTTCCAACAGCCTTGCGAGCCACGAAGGGAACTGTATTTTAAACCAAGGTCTATAGACCTTGTTTTAAACCATTTATCTATCATATACTTTCGTAAATCACAATGATATATTACAAATATCTTTAATATATCATATTAGTTTCCCTGAACGAAACTTGCCGCACAATATCACCACAAATTAGGTCACGTGACTTTGTTTACATTTCGTCAACGTTCCAACAGCCTTGTGAGCCACGAAGGGAACTGTATTTTAAACCAAGGTCTATAGACCTTGTTTTAAACCATTTATCTATCATATACTTTCGTAAATCACAATGATATATTAAAAATATCTTTAATATGTCATATTTCATCCAATTAATATTAAATTTGTCGTTACAGCTTCAACATTATTCTTTCATTATGGCTTTTAAAACACTAGATTTCAGTTTTAAATAAATTGCATGGCCTTCAAATTTAATATAATTCATTACCAACGAATTTTCAGTAATGCAAAATGCTGTCTAGATAAAAATTTAAATTCGACATTATTTCACAGCACGTAGTAGGTTGGCCAAGGTACCTGCCACCCGTCGAGATACTACCACTAGAGTGCTACTGGGACTTTGACTAACCAGATTATTATTACTATTATTATTATTATTATTATTGGCTAAGCTACAACCCTAGTTGCAAAGGCAGGATGCTATAAGCCCAGGGGCTCCATCAGGAAAAAATAACCCAGTGAGGAAAGGAAATAAATAAACTATAAGAGAAGTAATGAACAATTGAAATAAAATACTTCAAGAACAGTAAAAAAAATAGAAGAAGATATTTCTTGTATAAACTAAAAACTTAAGAAAAAAAAGAGGAAAAGAAATAAGATAGAATAGTGTGCCCAATTGTACCCTCAAGCAAGAGAACTCTAATCCAAGACAGAGTTCCCTTGTTTGAAGGTACACTTAAGCACACTATTCTATTTATTTCATCATTTCCTTTCCTCACTGGGCTATTTTTTCCCTGTTGGAGCCCATATATGCCTTATAGCATCCTGCTTTTCCAACTAGGGTTGTAGCTTAGCTAATGATAATAATAATAATATTAATAATAATAATAATAATAATAATAATAATAATAATAATAATAATAATAATAATAATAATAATAATAATAGTACGAGACGAATATATTAAAATAAGTAAATTATTTTTATTTTGAGTAATATATTCAATTCTTATATATATATATATATATATATATATATATATATATATATATATATATATATATATATATATATATATATATATAATACAAATATATTAGAAGAGACTGATGCCAAATTTTTTCTTGGCAAGGATCCTTCATTAAAAGAAAAAACTATTGTCTAAGCTTCCAAATTCTTTCCGATAAAATATTTTTCTTATAAAATAATGCTACAAAATACAATTATATTTAAGAAATAGAGTGCATTAGATCCAATTAATGTTTTATTTAACTGTAAAATTAGAAATCTTAAAGGGTTTTTAGCCATCTAGTTTGGTAACGTGGCAAAAAATGAATTTGGTGTTATGGCTTATAAAACATTAATATACCATTTTAAAGGCAATGCTAAGTCTTAGAATTTAATACATTTAATCATTAAAGGATATTCCATCCTAGAGATAGCTATATAGAGATGAAAACCTTAAAAATAGAGATTTATCATTAGCAGACGAATTTATTTAGGGAAACAAAACTAAATTAAGAAAACAATATCTTATAAATTGGCCCATTCTACCATGTAAATTTTGGCTTTAATTTTGATACTACGGTTCCTGTATTCCATTTAATGATTTATCGATATTTATTATTCATTATAGGTTCATAATCTCAAGAAATTCATGGACACAGCGATGGTATGGACACCTATTGGCAGTAGAAGTAACTATTTATGTAGACACATATTTGATACTATATGGCAACTTTGTATATCCAAAAGAAGGTATTTTGTGCAAGATATGGACTATCCTATCATTTCAATATAAGACAAATACATTAGTAAATAAAATTACTTTTATTTGGAGTTATAATATATCCAATTTTGAAGGCAAATACTGAAAAGAGAACTAAAATAAAAAATTTACTAGCCACTTCTAGCAACTTCAACCTTGCCCATTTTAGTCATCAAAATAGCTAATGTTCAAGTTTTAAAATTCTTATAGATAAAATATATTTTATGTACAGAAATAATATAAAAAATATTTATATAAAGTTACTAATTCTTTTACATATCATTAAAGTCCTATTTGATTGTAAAATTAGAAATCTTTAAGGTATTTCGCTCATTTCTTCTGGTAACACAAGTTGCTGACTCTGTTTCAGAATTCCCTCTGCTATCTATTTTACCAAATATGATTAGCAAAACACCTTTAAGATTTCTAATTTTACAATCCAATAGATCATTATTAGTATCTAAAGACATTTATTACGTGAAATAAATATATTTTGTATTATTATTATACATAAAATATATTTTATATGAAGAAATTTATAGAGCAGACAATAGGTATTTTAATGAATACTCTCAGATACAAAAGTTACTAATAGTTTTTTAAAATTCAATTTTTAAATAGTTTTCATCTTAGCAATTGCATACATTATTACTCCAAAGAAAAGTAATACTATTTCTTAATATAGTCATCTTACATTGCAATGATTAAATAGTGTATGTCTTGCATAAAATAGCCTCTTTGATATACAAAGTTGCAACTCGTATTAAATTTTTTTTGCAATATCTTAGTTATTTTTACAGTCAACAGGTGGCCATACCATCACTGTGTCCATGAATTTTTTTGAGATCACAAGCCTATTATGAATAATATATATCGATAAACCATTTATTAGAATAGATGAACAATATCTAAAAAATTGAAAATTAAGT
>NC_090727.1:22117218-22122218 GCF_036898095.1 Palaemon carinicauda | reverse complement strand
TTTTCTCTCTCTCTCTCTCTCTCTCTCTCTCTCTCTCATCTCTCTCTCTCTCTCTCTTACCATATTTGTTGTAGAATTGATGAATGTGCCTAACATCAAATATTTCATAAAATAATACTTTTCTCAATTTAAAACAATTTCTTGGATTTTAGGATAATGAAACGATAAAGTTAATAGACATTTTCTTTAAAATAAGGCACTGTTTTAGTATAAAAATAAAAATTGTCTTGGTTAACAGGAAGTAAATTCTCATATGAGGATGAAACCTCTAACATAGAAACAAGGAGTAAAACAAATGTATGCAGTGAAATCGATAAAGATTTTTCCCATAAAATAAATTGTTTACAAAAATATGTGTTGTTTACCGTCACAGGATAAAACTAAACAACAAAATAAAACAGAAGTTTTCATTAAATTAAATCAAGATAATCCTCCAGTGTTTTTTCAGCATTAATGTGTTCTATACTATTCTTCATCAGATGAAGTTACTTCTATAACAAATGAATCAACAAACTGATTCATAGCAACATCATTCTCTGTGTCTTTTATAATGATGTCTTCAATATGATTAACGGCATTTTCCCAATTTTCTACTGTCACGCATGACAGTGCCACTCCGCAGCAAAGATGTTAGATCTGTCATTTTAAATGTATTCCTTTTGGCTACATAGTCTTTAATCTGCGCCCAAATGAGTTCATTTGCACTATAATGGCAGTGATAAGGGTGGCAGCCTTACGACCCTGTGATCTTTTTCCAAAGCTATTTTGTCGATGACATATTTTGGAGCATTTCCATGTTTCACTGCTTTCACCATTTCAAGCAAATCACACTTCGTCAGATATTCTGGGGGAATTTCACCTTTATTTCTTAACCAGTCTTGGATCGCCCCCTTTGTGCTTGCCATGGTAGGAGGTTTGTCACTTTGCACTGAATGGTATAATGCGTTGTCCATAATTATGACGGACTGTTGTGGTATATTGGGTATGAGCTTCTCTCGAAACCATTTTTCGAATACAATGTGATTCATTTGGTGGTGATAGTCACTGTCGTTCTTTGCTTGGAATACCAACTGTGCATTTGGCACGAATCCTTGCTCAGATCCAGCATGCAAAATGATAATTTTATTCCCTTTCCTGATTGGTGGGTTTATTCCAGTTGCTCCTGTCGAACTTTCATCCATCCAACACTTGGTGACTGTATAATTCTGATTAATCCAGGTTTCATCCAGAAATATAACAGACTTTTTTCCTGTAGCCCTAATATTTTTCATGTCACGTAGGAACTTGGTCCTGGCACTTGCAATATCACTTCTCCTCAGTAGAAATTTCCGCCCGTTAACTCTTCCGTATTTAAATCCAATTTCTTTAAGTATCTTACGTAAAGATTCTCTGCATCCACTAAATCCAATATTTTCTTTGACTTCAAGTAGAATGCTATCCAGCGTTGGAATTTCCTTTCTGACATAATAACCGAGATCTGTCCTTCGTAAACCGCACTGATCAAATCCATCGATGTTGGTTACAGTTGGTGGTCTTTTCCTTTACTTTACGTTAAAAACGGGAGCTTCATTTTCTTCTAAGCTGTCTTTTCCTTCCTTACAAATGCGATATATCGTACTTCTGCACTGCTTAGTTGCATCCATTGTACGTTGTACTGCCTTGTCAAAGCCATGCATAACAGTTTTGTCTTCTTTCTCCCTTTTGAAGTACTCGTGGACATTGAATATGACTTCTTGCGTCTGAGCACTTAATTGCTGTCGTGGGGAGCCTTCCATCTTAAACCGTCACGCTAGGGTATCAGAACCAAAGTGGTAAGCTACTTAACCTTCCTGACCTGAGACAGAGAGAGATGTGGCATAGTGTATGCCAAATCTACACTGTTTTTTCGCCTTAAGTGAGATTTAATGAATGAAATTGGCGCAAAGCGGCAACGTCGGAAACCTACTCTATGTTTCATGACATTCTGGACAGACTATAGTAATGCTTTGCTGGTCATGGCGATACGCAAACCCTTTCACCACGCCAAGGTATAAACACACACACACACACGAAAGAGAGAGAGAGAGAGAGAGAGAGAGAGAGAGAGAGAGAGAGAGAGAGAGAGAGATGGGCTTGTTTTAGACATGAAAGAATATCTGTATTATTATTATTATTAGCTAATCTCCAACCCTAGTTGGAAAAGCAGGTTGTTATAAGTCATATAAGAGCTCCAACAGAGAAAAATAGCCCAGTGAGGAAAGGGAGTAAGGAAATAGATAAATTACAGAAGTGAACAATTAGAATAGAATATCTTAAGAACAATAACATTAAAACAAATCTATTGTATATAAAGTATAAAAACTTAAAAAAAAAACAAAAAAAAAGAAGAGAAATAAGATAGAATAGCGTACCCGAGTGTACCCTCAAGCAAGAGAACACTATCCCAAGACAGTGGAAGACCATGGTACAGAGGCTAATAATAATAACCACAATAACAACAACAAAAACAACAATAATAATAATTTCCTATACATGTGAAAGTAATTCATGGCGAAGCACATTCCACAGTATAAAGTAATACCACAAGAATGTACAGTACAGTAGAGTACATCACATGAGATTGAAAGTACATAAAAGTACTTTGGCAATGTGCTTAAATAGCCACTTATCTAAAGATGTTGAATTTTAATGGCATAGAAATTGAGAAGAAGAAGCACTCAAAGAGAATTTGAATAATTTTGATAGGAAATAAACAATGATATATATATATATATATATATATATATATATATATATATATATATATATATATATATGCATATGCCTAAGTATGTATATATGTGTATGTATATATCTACATACCTACACGTGTGTAAAGTTTGTCTTTCTACGCCCTGGTTCTTTAAAGTATGTGTAGCCCGAAATAATAATAATAATAATAATAATAATAATAATAATAATAAATAAAACAAGCAAAAAAGCAGGACGTAGGAACGTTGGGGTAGCCACTCCATGACTCGTCTCAGCTGTGTGTGTGCGTGTACGGGTATACATGTGTGTACGTACGTGTGTGTGTGAGCAGAGGTGGTGGAAACGGAATATTTCAAGCGAAAGGAAGTGTTTTCAACTCTTAATAAAACAAGAACACCTGAAATTAAGCTGGATTAAACACGGGGTGGGGAAGGATTAGTTTTGCTTTTAAGACTTTGCAGGTTAAAGGTTGGGTTCTTATTAAGTAGCATATTTTAATTATTCCTTCCTCTGTATGTATTATTTGCATATTATCTTATATCCTTCTATGTATTAATGGATAAAGTAAATACTGCTGTATGGATATAGGTATTATACGTATCATCTTTTAATACACTTCTTATCTTTTGAAGGTATATTTATTCCAGTATTTTTAACGATACATGACTATTAACAGTCAATGCGGGATTATTGGGAATGAGTTGGGCAGGGAACCACTTTTCGAACACAATGCTGTTCATCTGGTGATGATGTATATATATATATATATATATATATATATATATATATATATATATATATATATATATATATATATACCTAAGTACGTATAAATGTGTGTATGTATATATTTACATACCTATATGTGTGTAAAGATTGTCTTTCTACGACCTGGTTCTTTAACGTATGTGTAGCCCGAAATAATAATAATAATAATAATAATAATAATAATAATAATAATAATAATAATAATAATAATAAACCAAGCAAAAAGCAGGACATGGGAACGGAGAGAGAGAGAGAGAGAGAGAGAGAGAGAGAGAGAGAGAGAGAGAGAGAGAGAGAGAATGGTTTGACTATAGCCAGGGCCATCCATACTAGGTTAGTTCGCTGTGAGCGATCAGGCGAAAATCTCCCACCATCACCAATTCCTACTGGCCAGCGTGGTGATGAAAACTGCCCAAACCCCAGTCATGAATAAGGACATGTCTGAGGTCTTTGTCAAACTATATATATATATATATATATATATATATATATATATATATATATATATATATATATATATATATATATATATATATATATATATATATATAGGGGACAATTTCGCCCAGAATCATTTAATTTTTCTGCCCAGAAATAATAATAACAATAATAATAAATGAATGAAATATCTTACTTTCTTCGTGAGAGAGAGAGAGAGAGAGAGAGAGAGAGGAGAGAGAGAGAGAGAGAGAGAGAGAGAGAGAGAGAGAGAGAGAGAGAGAGAGAGAGAGGCTTGTTTTAGACATAATAGAATATCTTTATTAAATTATTATTAGCTAATCTCCAACCCTAGTTGGAAAAGCAGGATGCTATAAGCCCTGTAAGAGCTCCAACAGAGAAAAATAGCCCAATGAGGAAAGGAAATGAGGAAATAGATAAATTACAGAAGTGAACAATTAGAATAGAATATTTTTATGAACAATAACAACATTAAAATAAAGTATATAAAGTATAAAAACTTTAAAAAAACAAGAGGAAGATAAATAAGATAGAATAGCGTACCCGAGTGTACCCTCAAGCAAGAGAACACTATCCCAAGACAGTGGAAAACCATAGTAGAGAGGCTAATAATAATAACAACAACAACAATAATAATAATTTCCTATAAATGTTGTGAAAGCAATTCATGGCGAAGCACATTCCACATTATAAAGTAATACCACAAGAATGTACAGTACAGTAGAGTACATTACAGGAGATTTAACGTACATAAAAGTACTTTGGCAATGTGCTTAAATAGTCACTTATCTAAAGATCTCGAATTTGAATGGAACAGAAATTAAGAAGAAGAAGAAGCACTCAAAGAGAATTTGAATAACTTTAATAGGAAATAAACAATGGAATATATATATATATATATATATATATATATATATATATATATAATATATATATATATATATATATATATATATATATATATATATATATATATATATATATATAGGCCTAAGTATGTATAAATGTGTGTATGTATATATTTACATACCTATATGTGTGTA
>NC_090727.1:22107218-22112218 GCF_036898095.1 Palaemon carinicauda | reverse complement strand
CAATTCTGTCACTCAAGATTTTAATAATGGGAAAATGAGAATAGCAAATTAACCTTTCCCAAACCCCCAAACCCAGGCAACGGGTACAGCAGCTACTGAAGAACAAGAAATGAACAACTTAATTTGTACTAACACCAAGTATTAGAAAAAAAAAAGTTAGACAAATATTGTTCTTCTTGGAGAGAGAGAGAGAGAGAGAGAGAGAGAGAGAGAGAGAGAGAGAGAGAGAGAGAGAGAATGGTCAATGGTATACAACCTGACAAGTTCACCTTAATCGACAATAAATCAAATAAATCGACCAGCAAATCCAGACATCCCACAGGACTGAAAATATTAAGACTTTCAAGAGGAAACTTGAGACTTTCTTGTTCTCTAAGTGCTTCGATAATGTGAATTTGATAATGTGGAATACGCTGTGTGATACTCTATATACCCAAGAATGTATATGACAAGCAAATCTTGTTGATTATATATATATATATATATATATATATATATATATATATATATATATATATATATATATATATATATATATATATATATATATGATGATAAATTTTGCACATTTAGACGTGATTTTCATATTCAAATAAGCCATATATATTTTTGATACATTAATGTCTGGATTCTCTTAACGACCTGGGGCTCTGATCCCGAGGTCGTTAAGAGAATCCAGACATTAATGTATCAAAAAATTTATATGGCTTATTTGAATATATATATAAATGCAGAAGGAAACTGCTAAGACTTTAAAGGTCACTGATGAGTAACGAACATAGGATAGCTCAATGCACTGTCGCGCAGTGTTTTAAGCACAGCCGAGCCTTTCTCCACCCAAGATCGGACCAGGAAGGAGAGGACAATGGTTCCTAATGATTTACAAGGTAGACCAGCGAGGCTTCCATATCGCAAAAGGTAAGGAGGACACTAATTTAAATATGGGGCTGTGAACAGCATACATTAAATACTGGAAATATATATATATATATATATATATATATATATATATATATATATATTATATATATATATATATATATATTTATATATATATATATATATATATATATATATATATATATATATATATATATATATATATATATATATATATATATAAAGGAGAAAACACAGGATGGTCTTTTTTTTTAGAATCGACATAAGAGGCCATTGATATTAATTATTTTGACTTATGTAATGAATATTTTTTTTAAGTCACGACAGCGGTATATGAGGTTTTTAAATGAGAAAAAAACTATTCTATCTCTTCCCAGCTAAAAGTAACTACAGACTACAGTGACAATCTTACGATTTAAAATGTTCGAATTTCTTTCATTTGATTTCAGGTGAGTAAAGGATAGAAACAGAATTTTAAAGAAGTGGAAAACAATCGAATACAAAGTTCAACTACGAGAATAGACTAAGTCGGAATAAATCAATTTGTTTGGAAGATTGAAGAGTATCGACTTCCATCAGTACCTGAGATGAAGTTTTTACTTACCATTGAACATTCATCAACTGAGGCCAGATGATTCATAACTGACACGTGATAAGAGGGGTGGTGGGTGGAACCCCTTTTCTCATACCCCCCTTGGGGGGGGGGAGGGAGCATGATGTCACTCAACTCCTCCCGGGGAGACCGTCCTTCCCCGCTCCCTGGGGCAACGCTGAAACACAAAAGAGAATCTGATGAGGAGGAAATGTTTACGCAGAAATATTTTGGCAAGGGAAGTTCACTGCTTGCAGATATGTCATTCATATATAAATATGTATATATACACATATATACATGTATATATACATATATATATATATATATATATATATATATATATATATATATATATATATATATATATATATATAATTATATATAATTATACATATATATATATATATATATATATATATATATATATATATATATAATTATATATATATATATATATATATATATATATATATATATATATATATATATACATACACATTATTCCAGCCGTTACCAAGTTGTGGAATGATCTTCCTAATCGGGTAGTTGAATCAGTAGAACTTCAAAAGTTCAAAGTTGGAGCAAATGTTTTTATGTTGACCAAGCTGACATGAGTCTTTTTACAGTTTATTTATGACATATCTGTTTTGACGTTGTTACTGATTTTAGAATGATTTATTGTTAATCTATTCTCATCATTTATTTATTTCCTTATTTCCTTTCCTCACTGGCCTATTTTTCCCTATTGGAGCCCTTGGGCTTATAGCATCTTGCTTTTCCAACTAGGGTTGTAGCTTGGATAGTAATAATAATAATAATAATAATAATAATATATACATATATATACACATAGGTATATACATATAAAGTATATACATATTATTATTATTACTTGCTAAGCAACAGCCCTAGTTGAAAAAGCAGGATGCTATAAGCCCAGGGGCTCCAACAGGGAAAATAGCTCAGTGAGGAAACGAAACCAAGAAAAATAAAAAATTCAAGAGCAACAAGATTAAAATAAATATCTCCTATATAAACTATAAAAACTTTAACAAAACAATAGGTAGAGAAATTAGATAGAATAGTGTGCCCAAGTGTACCCTCAAGCAAGAGAACTGTAACCCAAAAGACAGTGGAAGAACATGGTGCAGGCGCTATGGCACAGCCCAAGATTAGAGAACAATGGTTTGATTTTGGAGTGTCCTTCTCCTAGAAGAGCTGCTTACCATAGCTAAAGAGTCTCTTCTCCCTTACAAAGAGAAAAGTTGTCACTGAACAATTACAGTGAAGTAAGAAGAATTGTTTTGTGATCTCAATGTTGTCAGGTGTATACATTATATATATATATATATACAAATATATACATACATATATATACATATATATAGATACATAGATATACATATATATACATAGATGTACATATATATATATATATATATATATATATATATATATATATATATATATATGCATATATACATGTATCATATATACTTATATATTCATATACATAGATACATGCATAATTACATATATACATACACACACACATATATATATATATATATATATATACATATATATACTGTATATATACATCTATATATACATTACATATATATATATATATATATATATATATATATATATGTATATATACACAGTATATATATATATATATGTATATATGTGCATAATATATATATATATACATATATAAATATAATACATATATATAATATATATAATATATGTTAATAATATCCTCAGTCAACGCAAGTCCACCCTAAGAGCAACAATGTGAATTTTTGTTATAAACCAATATGCAAAATTAATGGAAAAAACACATGATCAGATATACTATTCATAACTAAATAAACTAATGATTATCATCAATTAACAAGAAGAATTCACCTTCATCTCTGCAAGGAACTCCCCACACCCACCTGTCGCATTAGCAAAAACATCCACAAAAAAAATATTAAATACCGAAGGGTATCCAGAGTAGCAAATGTTAATCAAGTTAAATAAAGACAAACTAAAAGCCTTATGTGAATGTGTCCAGTAATTCTAGTGAAACTTGTTCGTTTATTAACTATAAATTCAAAAGCAGATGAACCCGGCTGATAATTTCACAACCTTAGGATTAAACACAACACATTGCTGGAGATCAGATTACAATGAGAGAGAGAGAGAGAGAGAAGAATAGACTATTCTATCTTATTTCTCTTCCTTTTTGTTTTGTTAAAGCTTTTATAGTTTATATAGGAGATATCAAATTTAATGTTACTCTTCTTGAAATATTTTATTTTTCCTTAAGTTTCCTTTCCTCACTGTACTATTTTCCCTGTTGGAGCCCCTTGGCCTTATAGCTTCCTGCTTTTCCAAATAGCGTTGTAGCCTAGCAAGTAATAATAATAATAATAATATCGTGGTAGGAGACCCTCTTTTAGGCAGGTTGAGTTAAAAATAATGGCTGCATCAGCAGAGTTTAATTTCTTATCCAATTTTTCTATTTTCCGGATAATTCTCTTCTCTAGAGCGCTGCAATCAGCCAGCAGACTTGAAAAAGTTTTACTTGTGTTTTGTGAGAATATACTTGAAAAGTCTTCCCGATTTTGTCATTCACCCGACTGATGAATTTTTCAAGTCTGCTGGCTGATTGCAGCGTTCTAGAGAAGAGAATTATCCGGAAAATAGAAAAATTGGATAAGAAAATAAACTCTGCCGATGCAGCCATTACAATAATAATAATAATAATAATAATAATAATAATTATCATCATTAACTATTATTATTATCATTATTATTATTATCATATTATTATCATCAACATATTATCATTATTATTAATTGTTCCACAACCTTAGCTGGAAAAGAAGGATACTAAAGTATTTGCTTAGGGTTCAGTAGATCGTAATATAAAAGTAACAGTAAACACAGTAGTTGAAAAACGGTCAATCAATGCCTCTAAAGCTAAATAATCAAACGAAATTCCATAGGTTACTTTCTTCTGCCCTTTAATAACAAGGTCCTTATCACTCCCATTAGGTAGGTCAGGGACATCAGCAATTTCTAGAAAACAGACATCCGATGTCCGTTTGTGTAGAACAGTTCTGGCATCTAAGGAAGAAAGGGAAAGAATCCTACATCCCATAAACTCGAAATCGCTTCCTTCAGTAGGCTATATGACTTCTGATAGCTAGAAATATCAAACCAAAAATGGTAAATATCGATCAAAAACGAGAATTCACCATCACCTGTACGATGAACAGACCAGGAGAGAGAGAGAGAGAGAGAGAGGAGAGAGAGAGAGAGAGAGAGAGAGAGAGAGAGAGAGAGAGAGAGGAGTCGTGTCTCAAATTTCCTACTTACTAAACTCTCTATGAGAATAACTGCCAACATCATTCGTTTGAATAAAGCAAAGTTTATTATTATTATTATTATTATTATTATTAAATGCTAAGCTACAACCCTAGTTGGAAATGCAGGATGCTATAAG
>NC_090727.1:22099718-22102218 GCF_036898095.1 Palaemon carinicauda | reverse complement strand
TCAGGTATCAGAAAAGACAGGGGGAAATTCTCAAAGAAAAAGATAGGGGATGATGGATATTTTTATATTATTGAAGAAGCAAAGGGAAGTAACTTCCTAAACTTAAACGTATATATATATATATATATATATATATATATATATATATATATATATATATATATATATATATATATATGTAAAACCTTTATTTCAGAAAGTCATACAGAGTAATATTAATAATAATAATAATAATAATAATAATAAAGATAATGATATTAATAATAACAATAAGAATAGTGAGACTATTAATAATAAGAATAGTAATAATAATAACAATAAAGATAATGATATTAATCATAATAATAAGAATAATAATTGATGATGAGAGTAATAATAACAATAAAGATAATAATAATAATAATAATAATAATAATAGTAATGATATTGATAATAATAATAATAACAATAATAATAATAATAATAATAATAATAATAATAATAATAATGCTTCCAAGACGAAACTGAAGACTTTCTTGTTCTCTAAGTGGTTCAAAATGTGGATTTGACAATTAATGTGGAATATGCTGTGATATTCTAAAATACCTAAGATTGTATACGGCAAACAGATCTTACAGAGAGAGAGAGAGAGAGAGAGAGAGAGAGAGAGAGAGAGAGAGAGAGAGAGAGAGAGAGAGAGAGAGAGGTTTGTTTTAGACATGAAAGAATATCTGTATTATTATTATTAGCTAACCCTCCAACCCTAGTTGAAAAAGCAGGATGCCATAAGCCCTATAAGACCTCCAACAGGGAAAAATAGCCCAGTGAGGAAAGGAAATAAGGAAATAGATAAATTACAGAAGTGAACAATTAGAATAAAATATTTTATGAGCAATAACATAAATTGAATCTATAGTATATAAAGTATAAAAATAATTAATAAAAAAAAACAAGAAGATAAATAAGATAGAATAGCGTACCCAAGTGTACCCTCAAGCAAGAGAACACTATCCCAAGACAGTGGAAGACCATGGTACAGAGGCTAATTATTATTATTATTACTTGCTAAGCTACAACCCTAGTTGGAAAAGCAGGATGCTATAAGCCCAGGGGCTCCAACGGGGAAAATAGCTCAGTGAGGAAAGGGAACAATGAAAAATAAAATATTTTAAGAAGGGCAAAATATTAAAATAAATATAACTTTATAGAATATAAAAACTTTAATAAAACAAGAGGAAGTGAAATAAGATATAAGATGGAACAGTGTGCCCGAGTGTACCCTCAAGCAAGAGAACTCTAAACAACAAGAACAACAACAATAATAATAATAATTTCCTATACATGTTGAGAAAGTAATTCATGGCGAAGCACATTCCACATTATAAAGTAATACCACAAGAATGTACAGTACAGTAGAGTACATCACATGAGATTGAAAGTACTTAAAAGTACTTTTGTCATTGTGCTTAAATAGTCACTTATCTAAAGATGTTGAATTTTAATGGCACAGAAATTGAAGAAGAAGAAACACTCAAAGAGAATTTGAATAACTTTAATCGGAAATAAATAATGGAATATCAACAGTTATGTCAAGAAATTATAGAATTCTCGAAATAAAATAATATATTTCAAGAAGACAATAATAAGATAGTGAATTATAACTAATACGAAATAAAGACACAAAGAGAGACAGCTGATTTCCGCCCCCTTCGGCCTTCGGGTGTCGAAGTAAAGAAGAAATGAAACAGATTCTGGGCCAGTCACCACGAGTAACGGTCTCTCTCTCTCTCTCTCTCTCTCTCTCTCTCTCTCTCTTCATGAATAACCTTAGATTGGAAACCTAGTTTATATATCGACGCTCTTATACCTTATATATATATATATATATTTTCTAGTTATTTTTAATAAGGTTCTAACGAAATATTAGAGCATTAGACCCATATAATATATACGATATGTTTATAAAGGATGGACAGAGAGAGAGAGAGAGAGAGAGAGAGAGAGAGAGAGAGAGAGAGAGAGAGAGAGCTAAGACGAAAACACCGGTTTTGTTTTCCAACAATGCACCATTGTCAAATCTCCGAACCATAT
This sequence comes from Palaemon carinicauda, assembly GCF_036898095.1. Classification (NCBI taxonomy): domain Eukaryota; kingdom Metazoa; phylum Arthropoda; class Malacostraca; order Decapoda; family Palaemonidae; genus Palaemon; species Palaemon carinicauda. The sequence goes on along the minus strand of NC_090727.1, from coordinate 22,100,148 downwards.
TGTACTTCATAATTGAAATGGAATTTAATATGCCATAGAAAGTTTAGTTTTAAAATTTCAATCCTTATTTATATATTTTGGCTTATCTTAATGACGTATAGAAGATATAAGCCAGGAAAATCGTGCTTAGAATTAAAGTTGAATTTTAGCAAACAATCCTGTGTGAATATTTAAATAGTTACGTAAATAGCAAAATATTAAACAATTACTGATACTTTATGGCTTGACGAATGGATCGACGAACTAAGACAGTTTGCGAGTGTGAACTGGCATAAAAAACACCATAAACAGACTTAGTGGAAGGACATGTCTGAGGCATTTGTCCTGCAGTAGACTAGTAATATATATATATATATATATATATATATATATATATATATATATATATATATATATATATATATATATTTGTGAGAGGCCAATAACAGCA
>NC_090727.1:22097400-22099218 GCF_036898095.1 Palaemon carinicauda | reverse complement strand
AATAATAATAATAATATAAAAATGATAATGATATAAACATAGACGATTTTTAGCGTCAGCTAATAGTATAATAATAATAATAATAATAATAATAATAATAATAATAATGATAATGATAATAATTTACATGCATGTGTGTTATGAAACTGATTTATAGATTATTATTATTAACTTAATGTTAATATACCATATTTAGCTTGTGAATATACGTTACTCACACACACACACACATATATATATATATATATATATATCCCTTTCTGAGTGGGGATACCTTAACATGGTGAAAAGGTTTGTGTATTGCCGTGATCAGCAAAGCTGTACTACTCAGGGCCACCCATACTAGTTTGGTTTGCTGTAAACAATCAGTCTAAAGTATCCCACCATCACCAATCCTTGGTGGCCAGCATGGTGATGAAAATGGTCAAACCCAAGACATGAATAAGGACATGCCTGAGGCCTTTGTCCTGCAGTAGACTAGAAGCAGCTGTATTCAAATTTGGCACACAATTTTTAATATATAATAAATGGCATTGGATCCCTATCTCTGGTTATGGCTCATTTTCCCTTGGCCTGCACATACACCAAATAGTCTGGCCTATTCTTTATACACTCTCCTCTGTCCTCATACACCTGACAACACTGAGATTACCAAACAATTCTTCTTCACCCAAGGGGTTAACTACTGCACTGTAATTGTTCAGTGGTTACTTTCCTCTTAATAAGGGTCGAAGAGACTCTAGCTATGGTAACCAGCTCTTCTAGGAAAAGGACACTCCAAAATCAAACCATTGTTCTCTAGTCTTGGGTAGTGCCATAGCCTCTGTACCATGGTCTTCCACTGTCTTGGGTCAGAGTTTCTTGCTTGAGGGTACAATCGGGCACACTGTTAGATCTCATATCTTATTTCTCTTCCTCTTGTTTTGTTAAAGTTTTTATAGTTTATAAAGTGATATTTATTTTAATATTGTTGCTCTTCTTAAAATATTTCATTTTTCCTTGTGTCCTTTCCTCACTGAGCTATTTTCACTATTGGAGCCCTTATATATCTTATAGCATCCTGCTTTTCCAACTAGGGTTGTAGCTTAGCAAGTAATAATAATAATAATAATAATAATAATAATAATAATAATAATAATAATATTAATAATAATAGTACGAGACGAATATATTAAAATAAGTAAATTATTTTTATTTGGAGTAATATATTCAATTCTTAATATATATATATATATATATATATATATATATATATATATATATATATATATATATATATATATATATATAAATTGATGATACAAATATATTAGAAGAGACTGATGCCAACTTTTCTCTTGGCAAGGATCATTCATTAAAAGAAAAAACTATTGTCTAAGCTTCCAAATTCTTTCAGATAAAATATTTTTCTTATAAAATAATGCTACAAAATACAATTATATTTAAGAAATAGAGTGCATTGGATCCAATTAATGTTTTATTTGACTGTAAAATTAGAAATCTTGAAGGGTTTTTAGTCATCTAGTTTGGTAACGTGGCAAAAATAAGAATTTGGTGTTATGGCTTATAAAACATTAATATACCATTCTAAAGGCAATGCTAAGTCTTAGAATTGAATACATTTAATCATTAAAGGATATTACATTCTAGAGATAGCTAATTATATAGAAAAACCTTAAAAATAGAGATTTATTATTAGCAGACGAATTTATTTAGGGAAACAAAACTAAATTAAGAAAACAATATCTTATAAATTGGCCCATTCTACCATGTAAACTTCAGTTTTAATTTTGAAGCTATGGTTCCTATATTCCATTT
>NC_090727.1:22084900-22092400 GCF_036898095.1 Palaemon carinicauda | reverse complement strand
CAAGAGAACACTATCCCAAGACAGTGGAAAACCATGGTACAGAGGCTAACATCATCAACAACAAAAACAACAATAATTTCCAAAAACGTGAAAGCAATTCATGGCAAAGTACATTCCACATTATAAAGTAATACCACAAGAATGTACAGTACAGTAGAGTACATCACATGAGATTGAAAGTACATAAAAGTACTTTGGCAATGTGCTTAAATAGCCACCTATCCAAAGATGTCAAATTTGAACGGCACAGAAATTGAGAAGAAGAAGCATTCAAAAGAGAATTTGAATAATTTTGATAGGAAATAAACAATGGAATATATATATATATATATATATATATATATATATATGTATATATATATATGCCTAAGTATATATATATATATATATATATATATATATATATATATATATATATACAGTATATATATATATGTGTGTGTATGCAAATTATATTTTTACATCATACCTACATGTGTGTCAAATTTGTCTTTCTACGTCCTGGTTCTTCAACGTATGTGTAGTCCAAACAAATAATAATAATAATAATAATAATAATAATAATAATAATAATAATAATAAATAAAACAAGCAAATAAACAGAAGGACATGGGAACGGTGAGGTGGCTATGCTATGACTCGACTCAGCCGTGTGTGTGCGTGTACGGGTATACATGTGCGTACGTACGTGTGTATGTGTGAGAGAGAAGTGGTGGAGGGAAATTTTCGCCTGACCACACACAGCAAACCCTATCACCACGTCAAGGTATAAACACACACACACACACACACACACACACACACATATATATATATATATATATATATATATATATATATATATATATATATATATATAGGGGTCAAATTTGTCTAACTGCGCCCTAAATCATTATTTTTTTTTGTACCCAGAAATAATAATAAAAACAAGAATAATAATAACAATAATAATAAATGAATGAAGTATCTTACTTCCTTTGAGAGAGCAAGAAAGAGAGAGAGAGAGAGAGAGAGAGAGAGAGAGAGAGAGAGAGAGAGAGAGAGAGAGAGAGAGAGATGGGATTGTTTTAAACATGAAAGAATATCTGTATTATTACTATTAGCTAACCTCCAACCCTAGTTGGAAAAACAGGATGCTATAAGCCATATAAGAGCTCCAAAAGGTAAAAATAGCCCAATGAGGAAAGGAAATGAGGAAATAGAGAAATTACAGAAGTGAACAATTAGAATAGGATATGTTATGAACAATAACAACATTAAAATAAAGTATATAAAGTATAAAAACTTAAAAAACCAAGAAGAGGAATAAGATAGAATAGCGGTACCCGAGTGTACCCTCAAACAAGAGAACACTACCCCAAGACAGTGGAGAACCGTGGTGCAGAGGCTAACAACAACAACAAAAATAATAATTTCCTAAAAGGTTGTGAAAGAAATTGAAGGCGAAGTACATTCCACATTATAAAGTAATACCACAAGAATGTACAGTACAGTAGAGTACATTACATGAGATTTAAAGTACATAAAAGTACTATGGCAATGTGCTTAAATAGTCACTTATCTAAAATGATTGAATTTTAATGGCACAGAAATTGAGAAGAAGAAGAAGCACTCAAAGATAATTTGAATAACTTTAATCGGGAATAAACAATGAAATATCAACAGTTATGTTAAGAAATGATAGAATTAAAACAGATAATAATATATTTCAGGTAGACAATAATAAGATAGTGAATTATAACTAATACGAAATAAAGACACAAAGAGAAACAGCTGATTTCCGCCCCCTTCGGCCTTCGGGTGTTTCTCTCTCCCTCTCTCTTATGAATACCTTAGATTGGAAACCTAGTTTATAGATCGACGCTCTTATACCTTATATATATATATATATATATATATATGTATATATATATATATATATATATATATATATCTCAATTATTTTAATAAGGTTCTAACGAAATATTAGAGCATTAGACCCATATAATATATACGATGTTTATAAAGGATGGACAGACAGAGAGAGAGAGAGAGAGAGAGAGAGAGAGAGAGAGAGCTAAAACGAAAACATCTGTTTTGTTTTCCAACAATGGTGCACTATGCCAAGTCTCCCAATCATATTTTACTTCATTATTGAAATGGAATTTAATATGCCATAAAAAGTTTAGTTTTATAAAGTTTCAATCCTTAGATATATATTTTGGCTTATCTTAATGACGTATAGAAGATATAAGCCAGGAAAATCGTGCTTAGAATTAAAGTTGAATTTTGGCAAACAATCCTGTGTGAAACGGATTTGCATCTAGCCTTTTTTTTCTGGCGGGAATATTTGAATAGTTACGTAAATAGCAAAATATTAAACAATTACTGATACTTTATGGCTTGACGAATGGATCGACGAACTAAGACGAACTAAACACCATAAACAGGCTTAGTGGAAGGACATGTCTGAGACCTTTGTCCTGCGGTGGACTAGTAATATATATATATATATATATATATATATATATATATATATATATATATATATATATATATATATATATATATATATATATATCATAATCATCTCGTACGCCTATTGACGCAAAGGGCCTCGGTTAGATTTCGCCAGTCGTCTCTGTCTTGAGCTTTTAAATCAATACTTCTCCATTCACTATCTACTTCGCGCTTTATAGTCCTAAGCCATGTAGGCCTGGGTCTTCCAATCCTTCTGCAAATAATACATATATAGGAAGGAATAAATAGAATAGGGAATGAATATAAGTAAACTGTTGTAGGCAGAAGAACCCGATCTTTAGCCGCGACCGCTCACACACACATACGTACGCACATATATACCCGTACACGCACACACGGCTGAGCAGTCATGGTATGGCTAACCTCAACGTTCCCACGTCCTGGTTCTTTGCTTGTTTTATTTATTATTGTTCTTGCGATTATTATTATTATTATTATTTCGGGCTACACATACGTTAAAGAACCAGGGCGTAGAAAGACAAACTTGACACACATGTATATATATATATATATATATATATATATATATATATATATATATATATATATATATATATATATATATATATATATATATATACACATACTTAGGGATCTTGTCAAGATTAGCGAACCCAACCATCACTGGGTTCATTATTCTTTCCATGTGGAAAATTGGGTTCTTTATTCTTGACATAAAGAACAAATCACTTATTCTACGAGAAATAAACTGTGAATCATGCAGACTGTTATGTGTGGAAGTGCCAGGTCAAAGATTGTTCACGGTATAAACGAAATTTGTTATCCGTATTTGAGTTCTGTCATCTAAATGGCTCAATTTCCTTTTGATTCCTAAGATGTTGGTTTTAACTTAGTTTTAACTTTTATATGACTCATAAGATATTGATTATGATAGAAAGTTTATGTTATTAATTTTTCTTCCCTCAATAAAGTGATCATTTATTTTCCCAACATGTTTTTTTCCTTATTTACCTTTTCTATTTTTTTCCTTCATAGTCCAGAACATTTCATGCCACGATTAGGAACCCAACCATCACCGGGTTCGTTATTCTTGACATGAGGTTAATTGGGTTCGCTATTCTTTACAAGTGTAAAATTGGGTTCGTTATTCTTTACATGTTCAAAATTGGGTTCGCTATTCTTTACAAGTGTAAAATTGGGTTCGTTATTCTTTACATGTTCAAAATTGGGTTCGCTATTCTTTACAAGTGTAAAATTGGGTTCGTTATTCTTTACATGTTCAAAATTGGGTTCGCTATTCTTTACAAGTGTAAAATTGGGTTCGCTATTCTTTACAAGTGTAAAATTGGGTTCGTTATTCTTTACGAGTGTAAAATTGGGTTCCTTAATCTTGACATGGAAATGTTGGGTTCGCTAATCTTGACAAGATCCATACTTAGACATATATGTATATATATATATATATATATATCATCACCATCATCTCCTACGCCTAATGACGCAAAGGGCCTCGGTTAGATTTCGCTAGCCGTCTGTCTTGAGCTTTTAATTCAATATTTCTCCATTCATCGTCTCCTACTTTGAGCTTTATAGTCCTAAGCCATGTAAGCCTGGGTCTTCCAATTCTTGTAGTGCCTTGTGGAGCCCAGTTAAACGTTTGGTGAACTAATATCTCTTGGGGAGTGCGAAGAGCATGTCCAAACCATCTCCATCTACCCCTCATCATGATCTCATCCACTTATGGTACTCGAGTGATCTCTCTTATAATTTCATTTCTAATTCTGTCCAGCCATTTAACTCACAATATCCTTAATATATATATATATATATATATATATATATATATATATATATATATATATATACCAATGTTTAGATGGAGATGGTTTGGGCTTGCTCTTCGCACTCCCCAAGAGAGATTAGTTCACCAAACGTTTAACTGGGGCTCCACAAGGCACTACAAGAATTGGAAGACCCAGGCCAACATGGCTTAAGACTATAAAGCTCAAGGGAGAGATGACTAGCGAAATCTAACCGAGGCCATTTGCGTCAATGGGCGTAGGAGGAGATGATGGTGAGTATATATATATATATATATATAGAGAGAGAGAGAGAGAGAGAGAGAGAGAGAGAGATAGAGAGAGAGAGAGAGAGAGAGAGAGATGGACTTGTTTTAGACATGAGAGAATATCTGTATTATTATTATTAGCTAACCTCCAACTCTAGTTAGAAAAGCAGGATGCTATAAGCCCAAGGGCTCCAACAGGGAAAAATAGCCCAGTGAGGAAAGGAAATGAGGAATTAAATAAATTACAGAAGTGAACAACTGGATTAAAATATTTTATGAACAATAACATCAAAATAAAGCATAAAACTTAAAAAAAAAAGAGAGGATGAGAAATAAGATAGAATAGCGTACCCGAGTGTACCCTCAAGCAAGAGAACACTATCCCAAGACAGTGGAAAACCACGGTACAGAGGCTAATAATAACAACAACAACAATAATAATTTCCTATAAATGTTGTGAAAGCAATTCATGGCGAAGCACATTCCACATTATAAAGTAATACCACAAGAATGTACAGTAACAGTAGAGTACATTACCTGAGATTGAAAGTACTTAAAAGTACTTTGGCTATGTGCTTTAATAGCTACTTATCTAAAGATGTTGAATTTGAACGGCACAGAAATTAAGAAGAAAAAACACTCAAAGAGAATTTGAATAACTTTAATAGGAAATAAACAATGGAATATATATATATATATATATATATATACTGTATATAGGCCTAAGTATGTATGTATATATAGGCCTACGTATGTACACACACACACATATATATATATATATATATATGTGTGTGTGTGTGTGTATTTACATCATACCTACATGTGTGTCAAATATGTCTTTCTACGTCCTGGTTCTTCAACGTATGTGTAGCCCGAAATAATAATAATAATAATAATAATAATAATAATAATAATAATAAATAAATAAAACAAGCAAATAAATAGAAGGACATGGGAACGGTGGGGTGGCCACGCTATGACTGCTCAACCCTGTGGTGTGCGTGTACCAGGGTTGCCAAATAACTTGACATCCAAACCGCGGTGCAAAGCCTCAAAAGTAGCGGCAGTTGTATCAAAAGTAGCCCAATTATAGTAACTTAGCCATCATTAAATTGGTACTAAAAACTATTGTTATTATATGCTATAGAAATAAATTAGTGGGGTGGGGATCGAAATCAATCAACTAGGCTTTTGTAGAAGAGTATGATAACGAAAAATTTACATAATTTTTATTAAAAAATACAGAAAATAAAGTCGTATATTTTTTTTTGCAAAATTAAATACCAGTTGAATGACATTTAACAAAATTAAAATTAGCAAAATAAAAGAGATTTGTTGTTCATTCAATATAATCATAAAAGGATTCAACTAAGTTTCATATAGTATATTTACATTGGTGATTGTATTGTTTTAGATTTTATTCAATTAATGGAAAAAAAAGTTTTTACAACAAAGGTTGCAAAGGTTCAGTTAGCAAACGTGGTTATGATGACTCTTCGTCCGATGAAGTTAGTTCTATCACAAAAGATTTAATGAATTAGCTAATACAGACGTCATTTATCATGTCTTCCTTTATAAAATGTTATCAGTGTGCTTAATAGCCTTGACCCAATTTTCCTTGCAAATCGGAAACAAAGTCGTTTTGGGTATGTTGATCGCATCTGTGACACGTTTGATTGCTTGGTCAATCACAAATTAACAGTTTCCTTATCCTTTTCCCACTTAAAAAAAAAAAAGTTGATAGACATTGTATGCAGGGTTAAAATGTGTACCATAATTATGGTACATGTACTCTTCAGGGCTTGCGTACCATGTACAATAATGCCAGTACTCAGCAGACAATGAAGCTATGAGTGAAGAATCTGACCTGGGTTAATACCTGCACATTAACTGATTTAGCGTGTCGGTTAATCTTGTTTTTGACTCTACAACGATGGTTTAAACTGTCTGTGAACTATTGAAATTTGAAATAGAATAATCGATCTACATTTCCACTTTGAAATTATTATAAAAGAAATTGCATTTGTAAAGACCATTTAAACAAGTTATTGGCGCCGCGGTTTATTTCTTCCAGAGTAGCCCAATTTCAGGCAAGTAGCGGCACTCTTTTATAACCCGCGGTAAGGTGTTCAAAAGTAGCCCAATTGGGCGGGTAAACCGCGGGTTTGGCAACACTGGCGTGTACGGGTATACATGTGTGTACGTGTGTGTGTGAGAGAGAGGTGGTGGAAACAGAAATGGTTCAAGCGGAAGGAAGGGTTTTACCAGTCGATCAGCTGATTGTCGGCGACCAATGTATTCTTACGCATATCATATCAATATATATATATATATATATATATAGAGAGAGAGAGAGAGAGAGAGAGAGAGAGAGAGAGCAATTTCGTCTCTCTGCGCCCTGAATCATTAATTTTTCTACCCAGAAATAATAATAAAATCAAGAATAGTAATAACAAAATAGTAATGATAACAACAATAATAATAAATGAACAAAAAATCTTACTTTTTTCGTGAGAGAGAGAGAGAGAGAGAGAGAGAGAGAGAGAGATGGGCTTGTTTTAGACATGAAAGAATATCTGTATTATTATTATTAGCTAATCTCCAACCCTAGTTGGAAAAGCAGGTTGCTATAAGCCCTATAAGTGCTAGAACAAGGAAAATCGCCCAGTGAGGAAAGGAATAAGGAAATAGATAAATTACAGAAGTGAACAATTAGAATAAAATATTTTATGAACAATAACAAATTAAATCTATTGTATATAAAGTATAAAAAATTAATAAAAAAACAAGAAGATAAATAAGATGGAATAGCGTACCCGAGTGTACCCTTAAGCAAGAGAACATTATCCCAAGACAGTGGAAGACCATGGTACAGAGGCTAATAACAACAACAACTACAACAATAATAGTAATTTCTTATGAATGTTGTGAAAGCCAATTCATGGCGA
>NC_090727.1:22069900-22074900 GCF_036898095.1 Palaemon carinicauda | reverse complement strand
CACAAAGAGAGACAGCTGATTTCCGCCCCCTTCGGCCTTTCGGGAGTCGAAGTAAAAAGAAGAAATGAAACAGATTCTCGGCCAGTCACCACGAGTAACGGGATCTCTCTCTCTCTCTCTCTCTCTCTCTCTCTCTCTCGCTTATTGGAAACCTTGTATATACAATATTTTATATATCGACGCTCTTTATACCTTATATATATATATATATAGTAATATATATAATTCTCAATTTTTTAAATAAGGTTCTAACTAAATATTAGAGAATTAGACTCATATAATATATACGAGATTTTTTATAAATGGTGGTCGGATAATTTAGAGAGAGAGAGAGAGAGAGAGAGAGAGAGAGAGAGACGAATACATCTGTTTTGTTTTACAACAACGATGCGCCATGTCTGCCAAATCTCCTAACTATATTCTACTTCATACTTGAAAAGGGATTTATTATGTTATAAAATAGTTTAGTTTGTATTAAAAATTTATTCCTTAAGCCTTTAAAATGTTATTTGATCCTCTATTTTCATTTAAATAAACTATCCACTAAACTGTTTTGAACATTTGGCAACGCTGCTTTTTCCCCCACTATAGGCGGGTCGATGTCTGTCTGTCTGTATAGATTACCCAGGCCCCCAAAGGCCAAAAATGATCCAACATGCTTATCCAGCATTATTATTATTATTACTAGCCAAGCTACAACCCTAGTTGGAAACGCAAGATGCTATAAGCCCAAGGGCTTCAATAGGGAAAAAATAGCCAAGTGAGGAAAGGAAATAAGGAAATAAATAAATGATGGGGAGTAATTATATATATATTATATATATATATACACCAATTCAAAGGTAATTAATTATGAAATACGGCCACAAGAATGTACAGTACATTTCACGAAATTTAAAAGTAAAAATTTAAAAAAAAAAATACGAATGTAACAGAATTTACGAAGAAATAGGCCTACACAAAGAGAATTAAAATGGTGGGAACTAAGAAAATATGAATCACTATAATCGAAAGGAAACTTTAGAAATACAAAAGTGTGTAATATTGTTACACAATTTGTGTGAAATATCAATAATTGGGCAAAGATTATATTGAAATGTTACGAGAATTCAACACACGCCAAATCCCCACGCTCTCTCTCTCTCTCTCTCTCTCTCTCTCTCTCTCTCTCTCTCTCTCTGTAGATTATCAGCCTTCTAAAGGAACTAAACTACAACGGAAAACGCCATATTCTTTCCCCCAAGCTCCCAAGTTAAAGTAGTTCTCGGTGTAGGCCTACGCATAAAATATTGTAAACAAATTTTCTTAAAACGCTGTATCTAATTAAAAAAAATGGTCTTATAAAAGTACTGAAATTAAGATAATTTACATCGATAATAATATCACAAAGTTAGAAAGGAAACAATAAACTTACGGTTTGGAACGAAGTAGTGTACATCCATCGAGTCTCACAATTCAACGTTCACTGACCGTCCGTGAGTCAGCATCTGGGATTCTGGGCCCCTCGGGGATAACTTGATGTCCGTGAGAATTAGGTTTTTAATAAAGTTTTTAAAACAAGTAGTCATTAGGAGTACTAATGAATAATGGAAAATATATATTCAAACAAAGTCTGTTTTAAGGCAGAGATTCTGAATGAATAAACCTTTTTTTATTTATTAATACTTTTCGGGAGAGAGTTTTCAAGTCCGTGAGATTTAGGAAACGAGTAGCTCCTTCCTAAAACCGTTAGATAAGGATAATATGTATGCATTTCCTGTGTGTGTGTGTGTGTGTGTGTGTGTGTGCATAGGTCTACAAAAACATAAATTTCTTATCCCAATACCCTGAAAGACAATTTAAATTTATTATTAAATTAATAAACAAGGGAATAACAAAAAAAAAATCCTGATACATATCGACTGATAATAATAATGATAATAATAATAATAATAATAAATGAAAGAATGAAAGATATGGATAATGATAAAATTGAAAATTGATTGAAATGAAATATTTATATATATATATATATATATATATACATATATATATATATATATACATATATATATATATATATATATATATCAACACAACATCGTGCTCAAATAGAAATAAAGGATCTTGTCAAGATTAGCGAACCCAACATTTCCATGTCAAGCTCAACGAACCCAATTCTCCACATGTAAAGAATAACGAACCCAATTTTGCACCTGTAAAGAATAGCGAACCCAATTAACCTCATGTCAAGAATAACGAACCCGGTGATGGTTGGGTTCGCTAATCTTGACAAGATCCGAAGTAAATTTCTACCTCATACTTGGGATCGAACGCTAGCCCCTTTCATTAGAAGGGGCTAGCGTTCGATCCCAAGTATGAGGTAGAAATTTATATATATATATATATATATATATATATATATATCTGCTTTGAAAATAACTTTGTGTTATGATAGAAAAGGCAAAAAAATATATATGTTCTGGTCTAAAATTCCTTACGTGTTATGATAAATAAGGCAATACTTTCAAGATACTTATTAATTTTAATGATAAGTGGCAAGTACGTGTGTTCAATTACTTGCAATTAGTTACTTTACAACATATATCCGTATGCAAAAGTATATTCAAGTCAGACACTCCAGAATCAAACCATTGTTCTCTAGTCTTGGGTGGTAGGTTGGCCAGGGCACCAGCCACCCGTTGAGATACTACCTCTAGAGAGTTATGGGGGTCTTTGACTGGCCAGACAGTATTACATTGGATCCTTCTCTCTGGTTACGGTTCGGTTTCCCTTTGCCTACACATACACCAAATAGTCTGGCATATTCTTTACACATTTTCCTCTGTCCACATACACCAGACAACACTGAGATTACCAAATAATTCTTCTTCACTCAAGGGGTTAACTACTGTACTGTAATAGTTCAGTGGCCACTTTCCTCTTGGTAAGGGTAGAAGAGACTTTAGCTATGGTAAGCAACTCTTCTAGGAGATGGACACCCCAAAATCAAACGATTGTTCTCTAGTCTTGGGTAGTGCCATAGCCTCTGTACCATGGCCTTCCACTGTTTTGATCAGAGTTCTCTTGCTTGAGGGTATACAATGGCACGCTGTACTATCTTATATCTCCTCCTTTTATTTGAAGTTTTTTTATACTTCATATATGAAATATTAATTTTAATGTCGTTACTGTTCTTGAAAAAATGCATTTTAATTATTCATTACTTCTCATGTATAGTTTATTTCATTATATCCTTTCCTCACTGGGCTATTTTTCCTTGTTCAAGCCATTGGGCTTATAGCATCCTGCTTTTCCTACTAGGGTTGTAGCTTAGCATTTAATAATAATAATAATAATAATAATAATAATGATAATAATAACAATAATAGCCTCTCTCTCTCTCTCTCTCTCTCTCTCTCTCTCTCTCTCTCTCTCTCTCTCTCTCTCTCTCTCTCTCTTAACATAGATTCGACTGATGAAATCCTTAGAAATATAAATACACCGAAAACGTTGGCCTGCACTTAATATCATCATTATTAGAAGCCAAGCTACAACCCTAGTTGGAAAGCCAGGAAGCTATAAGCTCAAGGGCCACAACAGGGAAAAAATAGCCCAATGAAGAAAGCAACCAATGAAATAAATAAACTACGAGAGAGGTGATATTCAAAATGTATTGAGACTAGTGACAACGTTGAAAAAGAGCTGTCATATATAAACTAAGAAGAGACTTGTGTCCGCCTGTTCAACATAAAAACATTCGCTGTCACAGTTAGGAATAACATTTTACTAACATACAAAACATGCAATGTATTATAATCGGTAGTACATTAAAATGTGTCATTTACAGGCTCGACGAATAATTAAAATTTGACCGCCAAAATTGAAACGCCATCAACCGTCATCGGTTTTATATATAGAATAGTGTGCCCGAGTGTACCCTCAAGCAAGAGAACTCTAACCCTGTTATTATTATTATTATTATTATTATTATTATTATTATTATTATTATTATTATTATTATTATTATTAGCCAAGCTACAATCCTAGTTTGAAAAGCAAGAAGCTGTAAGCCCAAAGGCTTCAATAGGGAAAAATAGCCCAGTGAGGAAAGGAAACGAGGAAAAATTAGATATTTTGAGAACAGTATTTTCCTACATAAACTATAAAAAAATTAACAAAACAAGAAGAGAAATTAGATAGAATAGTGTGCCCGAATGTACCCTCAAACAAGAGAACTCTAACCTTATTATTATTATTATTATTATTATTATTATTATTATTATTATTATTATTATTATTATTATTACCTGCTAGGCTACAACCCTAGTTGGAAAAGCAGGATGCTATAAGCGTAGGGCCCCAACAGGGAAAGTAGCCCAGTGAGGAAAGGAAACAAGGAAAATTTAAATATTTTAAGAACAGTAACATTAAAATACATATTTCCTACATAAACTATAAAAACTTTAACAAAACAAGAAGAGAAATTATATATGGAATAGTGTGCCCGAGTGTACCCTCAACCAAGAGAACTCTAACACTATTATTATTATTATTATTATTATTATTATTATTATTATTATTATTATTATTATTATTATTACCTGCTAGGCTACAACCCTAGTTGGAAAAGCAGGATGCTATAAGCCCAGGGGCTCCAAAAGGGATAATAGCCCAGTGAGGAAAGGAAACAAGGAAAAATTAAATATTTTAAGAACAGTATTTTCCTACATAAACTATAAGAATTTTAACAAAACAAGAAGAGAAATTAGATAGAATAGTGTGCCCGAGTGTACCCTCAAGCAAGAGAACTCTAACCCTATTATTATTATTATTATTACTTGCTAAGCTACAACCCTAGTTGGAAAAGCAGGATGCTACAAGCCCAAAGGCTCCAACAAGGAAAAATAGCCCAGTTTGGAAAGGATATAAGGACAAACTACATGAAGTTTAAGAACAATAACAACATTAAAATAAAATAACACGAGGATATAAATTTCAAAATAACAAGAGGAAGAGAA
>NC_090727.1:22004900-22064900 GCF_036898095.1 Palaemon carinicauda | reverse complement strand
TCAGCGATTTGTCTTGTTTTAAGGTATATTATTAATAATTTTAAGGTATATTTCCTATCATATATATCAGCAGGATAACTGTGAGCAATCTGGGAGAATAATTTGTTGAATATAATTGGTAAATATGAGTGAAAAGTGTCTAGAAAGACGCCAGTTTAGATTGTCGAGAGGAAAATACTGGTTAAGCCATAGTGACTTAGTGTTTGGTGGTCAGAGATTTGTCTTGTTTTAAGGTAAATTATTAATAATTTTAACGCCATTTTTTATCTTATATATCAGCAGGATAACTGTGAGCAATCTGGGAGAATAATTTGTTGAATATAATTTGTAAATATGAGTGAAAAGTGTCTAAAGACGCCAGTTTAAATTGTCGATTGGAGACATTGAGAGGAAAATACTGGTTAAGCCAGTCGTAATTTAACTATAAATTCATATTATTACGTATGAAATATCTTATGTAAATACTATTTTAGATCATTATAAACAATATTTCCCCCATTAGAATATATTTTATAAGAAATAAGGAAGCTTAAGCCTTTGTAGAAGGACGGACAAAGCCTTTACGTGCATTTGCGGTACGGAAATCTTACTTTAATTAAATTTCCCATGTCCTAGGACGTATGTACCCGTGTTTTTCGTGCTATAAATCCCTCCTCCCGTATTTAATCGAATGTATATACGGTCAGATTGCTCTCCCGAATGAACACCAATGTAATCACTTCATGGTCTTCTGGTAAAAGTATAGAATACAATTAACATTTTGGTAATGTTTTACTGTATTACAGATTATCATTTCGAACAGAAAATATGTTTTCCTGTAGTAAATAACGTGATTTGACCGAATTTCAACCGCAAACCAACAGAACAACCAATTCGACTAACTTCAAGTAGCCGAACTTGTTGCTGTTATTACGGATGAAATGAAGGTCAAATTTGGTCAAATCACGTTATTTACTACAGGAAAACATATTTTCTGTTCAAATGTTTAAATATAATGTCTTTTATTATATATATTTTGTTAAAATGTTTAGGTATAATGACTTAAAATTCCGTGTCACTTCACTCACGTATGTACTGCGAACGATAACATTAGCAACGTTATCAATGATACACAGCATTACCAACGTTATGGTGGCATTGCTAACATTAGCAATGCTACAGTAATATTATCATGTGTATTTTAAAGAATGTTTCCGTATACCCTTCACACAATATATAAAAAGGTACGAAAAGGGTACAGAACCTAACAAACCCACCTAACCTAACCTAGAAGTTCCCAGGTCACAAACCCAATATAATGTCGTTTGTTATATATATCATTTGTTCCATAACTGAAATACAAACCACTCTGTTTATGATTAGATCAGATTCAGGTTGAGGCTTTGCCATTGCAACGGCGCCTCTGTGTCTTTTAGTTTTATGTGTTCCTTATTTTCACTAGTTTTTCTCTTTTCATCCGCATTTGTTGTAGTACTCTTTTCTTATTTTCAATATTTTCTTCACAAAAAAGGAATTTTCCAACTGTTTGTGCACTATCTTCTTCGTATGGTTGTTGGAGCTCAATTGCTTTTTATTCTTATATCACTAAACTGTGGACAATATAACATAAAGTGGTTAGCATTTTCTTCTACATCACAGAATACACAGTTTATATTTCCATCTTGGTGTCTGTTTTTTATATTCAAGCCCAGTGAGTTTGTCCTTGCTCTGAATAATAAAATTGACGAAAATGTGTTGTCATACACTTCCTCCTCCTTGATTTCACTTTTCCAGTTTTTATACAAAATTAGACTCTCCTTGCAGTTTATATTTCCATCTTGGTGTCTGTTTTTTATATTCAAGCCCAGTGAGTTTGTCCTTGCTCTGAATAATAAAATTGACGAAAATGTGTTGTCATACACTTCCTCCTCCTTGATTTCACTTTTCCAGTTTTTATACAAAATTAGACTCTCCTTGCACTCCATTTCACTCTTCCATTAGCTTGTGTCCCATTCTCTTGTTCTCTTCTTTATGTCCTCTTTCGTACATCTCTTGACTTCTCTCATCACCAACCCACATTCCTCAGCATACTTCTTCACATGCATCCACCACTTCCTCTCTTTTTCTTCCATATCATTGACTATTGCTGATAGTAAGTCCTTTTCTCCCTTATAAATGCTATTAAGGTACCTCAGCTTTCCATCCATTACCCTTGTTTTCATAGCAGATGCTCCTACATCCCCTCTCAAGGCTACAATTGCTGTATTCTTCACACCCCCTAACATCCTTCTATACACTCCATTCTCTATTCTTTGCAACTTTTCTATTTCTCTTTCCGTTAAGTTAATTACGTTTGTTCCATATAATATAGAAGGTAGTGCTACACTTTTCCAGTATGCTTTCCCTATCATTATCTTATTACAACTTTTT
Source organism: Palaemon carinicauda (assembly GCF_036898095.1). Lineage (NCBI taxonomy): Eukaryota > Metazoa > Arthropoda > Malacostraca > Decapoda > Palaemonidae > Palaemon > Palaemon carinicauda. The sequence continues at coordinate 22,062,491 of NC_090727.1, read as the reverse complement.
TCTATGTAAGATTAGCTAGCTTTTGCACCTTAACTATCTTTTCAATATTTAACTTAGCCGGTGATTATATAAGCTGCAACTCTGTTGCTCGACAGAAAACTCTACGTTAAAAATCCGCCAGCGATCGCTATGCAGGTAGGGGGTGTACTTCAACAGCGCCATCTGTCGTGCAGGTACTCAGTACTCAATGTAAACAAAGAACTCAATTTTCTCTCTGTCGGGCTACCGGCAAGACCTACTAATTCGCTGTTGCTAACTGGATTTGTTTTCACAACTATTGGTGAAGTACACTATTCTAGTTTTGAGCTTTCGCTATGCAGGTGTTTTATCTTCATCTCAAAACTTGAACTCGTTTTGGATAGATTTAATTATGGTGACAAAGAGAGTATGGACTTTCTTTCACTTTTAAATGGCCGACCCTTCCCTTAGACGGAAGTGTGTTTAGGCTTTTAGTAATTATCTTATCAAGTTATAGATCTATATATTTTATATCTCTCCGCCTTTATTAGGCCTCTTCGATTAACTTTCCATTTTTTATAAACATATAAAATAAATTTTAATGCTTTGTTTATATAGACCTTTCCTGAGAGTAGGCGGTCCTAACTTGGAAACCGAAGTTAATCAACATTGAGCCCTTTATATCGTCTTTAGCTTTTAAAGGATTTAAAACTTTTTAAATGTAATATTTTATGAAAGAATTTCTTTGATAGTCTTCGTACTGTTTTCAAAGATGAACTAACGTTTAGTTTTTTATGCTATGCAGTTGTTGACGTTCAGGACGTTCAACATGCGCTCTATCGTTACGATAGAGAGAGAGTGTATCACGGTTTCACTTTGCAGTAAGAGTAAATCGATTCTGACGTTTTGTTCATTCTTTCTTAGCTTAAATGTTTTAAATTCTAATTTAAAGGAACTTTTTATTTGAAAAACCTTTCAGTTTTTTCCTTTAGTCAAATAACATGTTTTTTTGACGATATATAATTGGGCTCTTCTCTTAGGTGCGAAATCAAGAGAGAAAGAGAGAGAGAGATAGAGACGGAGGGAGAGAGAGGAGAGAAAACGTTCCGTTCAAGCGGGTAACGTTGTTCTCGTGTTACTCTCGTCCCTAGTCTCTGTACGGGGAGGAAGGATAAAACGTTTTTAGGTTTTTATTCTCGTCCCCAGGCTATGTGCGGTGAGAGATTGAAAACGTAGTTATATAAACTAGTGTTTAGTCTCTTTCCCAGCCACTGATTTTTCTTTTTATCTTAAAATATGTTTTCTGTTTTTTGCTGGTATTATGAGCTTGCATTATACAACTAATTTCGCAATTACTACCTTTTAATGAAGGGTAGAATTGCGTGTTTCAGGTAGAAATAAGTGCAAAACAGAAAATCGAAGTGATAAAGTGATATGCGCAAAGTGTTACAGTGTTGCGTCCGAGGCGCAAAGTGTTACAGTGTTGCGTCCGAGGGTTCGTCTGTTCGTGCCTGTCGTTCACCTAGTCCGGGACCTCTTGCAAGCTCCCAAGCCCAGGGGAGAAGTAATGTCAAAAGACTTATGGGTTCGAGAGGCCTTGACCAACGAACAGACGTTTTCCCTCTATGGTATCGGGTTTTTCTTACCAAGATCTCCCCTACCATCAGACGAGAGAGACGTTGTTTCTCCTCACCATCCGTAGGCTTTTCGCATAAGAAACCTGTCACAAGGTTTCGAAGCCCTTAAGCGAAAGTCAGTCCTTTCAGGACAGGTCCAGCGTCCTGGTTACAGCCATTAGGACAGCTCTGACCCTATGCAGTCATCGGATAACTGCTCGCCGCCTAACAAAAGCGTAACACAGACTCCGAAAGTCTTTTTTTGTAGGCAAAGTGTTGCGGTCACAGACGTTACCCTTGTCTATTACCACAACCATTTCCGTTGATCCTTGAGGGGTTGTATGGCAAAACATGCAGTATATGCTTGCCTCCCTTATGGAAGACTATTCTGCCGATTAGTCCGTTGAGTCTAGCCGTTTATATCTTCGATATCCTGGCTTTCAGCCAACCTAACGTTCCTTTGTGCTTACTGTTGACGTTGGCGTAGCTTAGTCACGTCAGTCAGGTTGTTTAGAACCACACTCGATGCGGTCTCGTGTGGTTTTTCAGCCGCATTTGGACGTTAGGCCACTGGCTGATGCTCCTGTTGACGTTCTAGACGTTCACTAACAATCGGAGTTGACTTGTTTTGACGCTGTGCGTCAACCTCCGCATTCTAGAGTTGTTTTGACTGCTCAGTCTAGGCAGTCAAAGCAGTCTCGAGTGGACGCTGTACGTCCTCACGCACCTGTTGTGGTTGAGAGTTCAGTTGTTGACAGTTCACAGACTGTCAAGCAGTTACATGACGTTGCGTTCTGGTCCGCTACTAATGCACCAGTGAGAGACTCAGCTTTTATCGGACAAGGTTCCTGTAGATGAGGAAGTTGCTGTTCTCCCTCCTACTGATATTCCCTTGAGGACTCTGTCAGATGGAGAGGAGCCTTAAGCTGCTTAGCCTCCTATGGACTTTAATTAAATCATGATGATTTTTTTAAGGATCTTCGTCCGGATCTTGTAACTGCTGCTCCTCGTTCGCCTAAACGTCAGAGCTTACACTAGGCCTAGCTACTTCGAAGCCGTTGTTTTTAAGCTAGTGCTCTCTCGCTCTCCTAGAGAGCGTTACGTTGGCTAGGCGACTGGTTTTTCACCAGGAGGAGTTCTGGCCAACAACCTTCCAACCGGTCGGTTGTGCGCCCTGTTGACGCTGAGGTAACCTACTCGCGTCTGCCAGTTGAGGTGGTTCCTCCACCGATGCGACCCAGTGTGGGTTGCCAGCCGCACGTTGACGTTAAGCGACGCTCGGAGGTGGTTGTTGACGTTCAGGACGTTCAACAACCAGCTCCGAGCGTCGCTTAACGTCAACGTGCGGCTGGCAACCCACACTGGGTCGCATCGGTGGAGGAACCACCTCAACTGGCAGACGCGAGTAGGTTACCTCAGCGTCAACAGGGCGCACAACCGACCGGTTGGAAGGTTGTTGGCCAGAAGGTTCTTCTCCGCATTTAAGTCCTCTATCAAGGACGCAAGCTTGGACTGCATGTCTTGTAGCAAAGCCCATTTAGGGTCTACGGGAGCAGGTGTGGCAACAGACGGGGTTAGCGACTGAGGCGGAACCGTTTACCATCCCTGAAAGCCTTGTTATGCGTGACATAATAGTACAGCAAAACTTCAAAGGCTCGACAACAGCTGAGAAGTTGAACTGTAAACAACTTGGAGCGTCTCCTGGCTAGGCGCCAGGGAGAGTCTACCAGAATTGAGAAGTCTATCTGGGCAGAGGCATGAACTCCCAAGCCGAGAACTTCTCTCGTGTCATATCAGACTCTCGCTCTATAAACCAGTTTAAAAGAAGGGAAAGCAAAGGCTGTATCCCCCAAACTCCTCCTGGTGAAAAACCAGTCGCCTAGCCAACGTAACGCTCTCTAGGAGAGCGAGAGAGCACTAGCTTAAAAACAACGGCTTCGAAGTAGCTAGGCCTAGTGTAAGCTCTGACGTTTACCAGCAGAGGTGACTTGTTGTGACGCAGTGCGTCAACCTCAGCAACCCGGTAGGGTGTTGACTGCACAACCCAGACGGTCTAGACAGTTTCGGGTTGACGCTGTGCTTCCTCGCGCACCCATGGTTGTTGACAGTTCACAGACTGTGCAGCAGTTCCATGATATTGCGTCCGGCTCCGTCACGCATCCACCAGTGCGACCGGATTCAGCGAGTCAGACTTTGCCCACTCCGTTGCCGTTTCCTCATCAGTTTCGGATGAGGAACCCTCTGATGAGGACGTTGCTGAACAAGACGATCAGCCCCCAGCCCTGCTATCCATCCAGAAGATGCTGAAGAAGGAACGCTGCTCAGTCAGGCTGTGGATGAGTCTGGTAGGGACGCTGTCATCCGTGGACCAATTTGTGTCACTAGGAAGACTACACCTCCGTCCTCTTCTATACCATCTAGCTTTTCACTGGAAAAAGGACAAGACGCTAGAAGCGGTCTCGATCCCGGTTTCCGAAAAGATAAAGTCTTGTCTGACTTGGTGAAAGGACTATATCAACCTAAGAGAGGGTCTTCCCCTGACTGTTCAGACTCCCAACCACGTTCTCTTCTCGGACGCATCGGATGAGGCTGGGGTGCGACATTAGACGGTCGGGAATGCTCGGGAATATGGAACTCGAGTCAAAGGACAATGCATTTCAACTGCAAGGAGCTACTGGCAGTACGTCTGGCCTGGAAAAGCTTCAGGTCTCTCCTTCAAGGCAAAGTGGTGGAGGTGAACTCGGACAACACCACGGCTTTGGCGTACATCTCCAAGCAAGGAGGGACCTACTCTCTGACGTTGTACGAGATCGCAAGGGACCTCCTCACCTGGTCAAAAGGTCTAGACATATCACTAGTAACGAGGTTCATCCAAGGCAACTTGAATGTCATGGCAGATTGTCTCAGTCGGAAGGGACAAATAATTCCAACAGAATGGACCCTCCACAAGGATGTATGCAAGAGACTTTGGGCCACCTGGGGCCAGCCAACCATAGATCTCTTCGCAACCTCGATGACCAAGAGGCTCCCAATATTTTGCTCACCAATCCCGGACCCAGCAGCAGTTCATATAGATGCCTTTCTCCTAGATTGGTCACATCTAGATCTATATGCATACCCTCCGTTCAAGATTGTCAACAAGGTACTGCAGAAGTTCGCCTCTCACGAAGGGACAAGGTTGACGCTAGTTGCTTCCCTCTGGCCCGCGAGAGAATGGTTCACCGAGGTACTTCGATGGCTAGTAGACGTTCCCAGAACACTTCCCCTAAGGGTGGACCTTCTACGTCAGCCACACATAAAGAAGGTACACCAAGGCCTCCACGCTCTTCGTCTGACTGCCTTCAGACTATCGAAAGACTCTCGAGAGCTAGAGGCTTTTCGAAGGAGGCAGCCAGAGCGATTGCTAGAGCAAGGAGAACATCCACCCTTAGAGTCTACCAATCGAAGTGGGAAATCTTCCGAAACTGGTGCAAGTCAGTATCCGTATCCTCGACCAGTACCTCTGTAACTCAAATAGCTGACTTCCTCTTATATCTGAGGAAAGAACGATCTCTTTCAGCTCCCACTATCAAGGGTTACAGAAGCATGTTGGCATCAGTCTTCCGTCACAGAGGCTTAGATCTTTCCAACAATAAAGATCTACAGGACCTCCTTAAGTCTTTTGAGACCACGAAGGAGCGTCGTTTGGTTACACCTGGTTGGAATTTAGACGTGGTACTAAGATTCCTTATGTCAGACAGGTTCGAACCGCTACAATCAGCCTCCCTGAAAGATCTCACCTTAAAGACTCTTTTCCTGGTATGCTTAGCCACAGCTAAAAGAGTCAGTGAGATTCATGCCTTCAGCAAGAACATCGGATTCTCATCCGAAACGGCAACATGTTCTACAACTTGGTTTTCTAGCCAAAAACGAGCTGCCTTCTCGGCCTTGGCCAATATCGTTCGATATTCCAAACTTATCGTATGGTTGGAAATGAACTAGAAAGAGTCTTATGCCCTGTAAGAGCTCTTAAGTTCTATTTAAAACGAACTAAACCTTTACGAGGCCCGTCTGAAGCTTTATGGTGTTCAGTTAAGAAACCATCTTTGCCTATGTCAAAGAATGCTTTATCCTATTTTATCAGACTGTTAATACGAGAAGGTCATTCCCATCTGAATGAGGAAGACCAAGCTTTGCTGAAGGTAAGGACACACGAAGTTAGAGCTGTCGCAACTTCCGTGGCCTTTAAACAAAATAGATCTCTGCAAAGTATAATCGACGCAACCTATTGGAAAAGCAAGTCAGTGTTCGCGTCTTTTTATCTTAAGAATGTCCAGTCTCTTTACGAGAACTGCTACACTCTGGGACCATTCGTAGCAACGAGTGCAGTAGTGGGTGAGGGCTCAACCACTACAATTCCCTAATTCCATAACCTTTTTAATCTTTCTCTTGAAATGTTTTATTATTGTTTTTGGGTTGTCCGGAAGGCTAAGAAGCCTTTCGCATCCTACTTGATTTGGCGGGTGGTCAAAGTCATTTCTTGAGAAGCGCCTAGATTAGAGGTTTTGATGAGGTCCTGTTGTATGGGTTGCAACCCTTGATACTTCAGCTCCTAGGGGTCGCTCAGCATCCTAAGAGGATCGCGAGGCTCCGTAAGGAAGACGTACTTAAAAAGGCAGAGTAATTGTTCAAGTCGACTTCCTTACCAGGTACTTATTTATTTTAAGTTTGTTATTTTGATAACTGCTAAAATGAAATAAAAAATCCTTAGCTCATAATAATGTAAACATTTATTGCTGGTCTCTACCCACCCCCCTGGGTGTGAATCAGCTTATATAATCACCGGCTAAGTTAAATATTGAAAAATTTTATTTTTATAATAAAATAAATTTTTGAATATACTTACCCGGTGATTATATATTAAAGGACCCTCCCTTCCTCCCCAATAGAGACGCAGTGGACCGAGGAGAAAATTAAGTTCTTTGTTTACATTGAGTACTGAGTACCTGCACGACAGATGGCGCTGTTGAAGTACACCCCCTACCTGCATAGCGATCGCTGGCGGATTTTTAACGTAGAGTTTTCTGTCGAGCAACAGAGTTGCAGCTTGTATAATCACCGGGTAAGTATATTCAAAAATTTATTTTATTATAAAAATAACATATTTCACTTTTCTGTGTTTTGAACATATTCCTACTATCATCTACCTTGATACCTAGGTGTTTAATATTGCTTACTACTCTTATTCCCTCTATATTATCTGGTTTCTCCTTTATATTATATATAAGTACGCTACTTTTGTCTCTATTTATGTCTAAACCACACTGCTTTCCTATATCTATCACTTTCCTTATGTTCAATTCAGCATCCTCTATATTCTCAGCAAGCACTAGGACATCATCAGCAAAAAATAATACTACTTGCTTTATAATATCATTTTTAAAACTATTACCTTCCTTTTCTACTTGTTTTATAATCTGATAAGTAATTAATTTGAATACAGTAATGTAGAGCCAGTACAGCCTTGCTTTATTCCACTACTCACTTAGGTTAGGGAAAGGTCGTTACAATGCGTCGTCCGCTGAAGCCACGGCCAAGTTAATCGGTCGTAAAATTTCCTCCAAGCATTGTTTCCTGCCTGACTATAATAACACCCGTTGGGCGGCGCGCTGATCACCTATCAGCTGGTGGCGCAAGCTTGAACAGTTATCAATGTTTGGACTTATGTTTTCTCTAATTCCAACAATCGTCATTTTTAACCTCTTATTAAGATTGTTATTTCATTGGGGGGGACATCCTGAAATTATGCCGAATACTAATTTGTTATATATACAGTGAACCCTCGTTTATCGCGGTAGATAGGTTCCAGACGCGGCCGCGATAGGTGAAAATCCGCGAAGTAGTAACACCATATTTACCTATTTATTTAACATGTATATTCAGACTTTTAAAACCTTCCCTTGTACGTAGTACTGTTAACAAACTACCCTTTAATGTACAGAACACTTAATGCATGTAATACAGTACCCTAAACTAAAACAGGCACAAATATTAAAGGCGACTTTATATCATGCGTTTCCTAAACACGCCAAAAAGCACGATAAAAAATGGCAACCAATGTTTTGTTTACGTTTCTCTGATCATAATGAAGAAACAAACGCATTTACTGTACACATCTGTGTATAGGTTAGTTTTTGCATCGATTATATTGATTATTCAGTACAGTATGTTGATTTTGTTATTACTAATGTTTTACTTAATTTTTCTTAGGACTTCCAAATGAAATTTTTTTCTTTATGACGCCGCCTGAAACGACGGCGTCATAAAGTACGCTCAGTAAACAAACTAAGGAATTTAACCCGCATGATGAAAGTGATAAATAATGATATTACAGTAAAAGCTTTTATAAAATATTTTATTACAAATATTATTTACCGTATCTATATAAAATCATACATACGTAGCAAAGCAGGAAAACAATCTACGAGAGAGAGAGAGAGAGAGAGAGAGTTGTTTTACATACGTAAATGTAAATTTTAAACAAAATAAATAGCCCCATTTCACATAAAATAGATTACAAATATTTTATTTTATCATATTACAGTAGTCTGTATAATACTGTAAAGTTCAGTACAGTATGTTGTTGTTATAGTCGTGGCGATGAAATTCTCACGAAACAAAAACACGCCATTTGAGTACAACAGCTGATTCTCTCTCTCTCTCTCTCTCTCTCTCTCTCTCTCTCTCTCATGTTATACAATACTTACATTTAGATGAAGAAACTAAAATTAGTTTTCTTAGTGTCAATTAAATACGAAACGAAACGAAAAAATTAGGCCGAGTCTACATCCATTTCAATCATAGCTAAAAATACGGGATCCGATTTCATCAGCAAACCACTATTTTTTGGGAAATATCATTTTATTCTAGAAAATTGCCACTCTTTAAATAGTTAATTGCACATTAAGAAAGCGTGTACTTTTTTTTGTAAATTTCGTGTGTGTTTTAAAAATCGAGTATTGTTGACTTCTTTTTGTTTTACTTTTGGCTGTGATTAGATCAGCTGTCATCTAGCTGCCGCTCTTGAGTGTGTACGAATACACTAACAAAGTATCGTTTATACCATTTCTTAACTTATTCAAACCGTCTACAGTATACAGTTGATATTACATAAGCACCAATGTGTTATAACCTATCAATTTTTTTTGTTTATTACATTTAAACCCCCCCCCCCATCTCTCTCTCTCTCTCTCTCTCTCTCTACCTCTCTCTCTCTCTCTCTCTCTACCTCTCTCTCTCTCTCTCTCTCTCTCTCTCTCTCTCTCTCTCTCTCTCTCTCTCTCTACCTACCTCTACCTCTCTCTCTCTCTCTGTGGGCTACTTTTCACTACCTCCCATTCCTTACCTCTCTCTATCTCTCTAACAAATGATATCTTTGTTGCTCCTCAGAGTTTCATTTATCTTGAAAATTAGTCATGATTCAATTTTCCCTACTTTCTCCAATCTCGCACCATCGGTCACATCGCGGTATTTTCGATATTTCCGGAAAATCCGCGATATATGTATATACATGGGTTATGAAAAAAATCCGCGAAGTGGTGAATCCGCGATGGTCGAACCGCGAAGTAGCGAGGGTTCACTGTACATCTGATTTGAGTAATTATCGTGTGCATCTGTTATTGTACAAACAACATCCAATTACCTCTAATTCAAGTAATTAAGGGGTGCACATTGTTCTTGTTCTTGTTGTTGGGCGGAGGGATTCCCATTTCCATCGGCACCTCCTTGGTTTTCTTCTTTATTCTAATTCTTGTATTATCTTCTCTCTTTTTTTTCCACATTTGATAGATATATTCTTTTCTTTTCTCTATTCCTTCTTTCTTGAACAGCACGTTTCCTATTATCTTCTTTTCTTCTTCATACGGCTGTTGCAATTCCATTATTTTTCTTCTTTCGTCGCTGAGGTCTGGACCAAAGACTATATACTGAAGGAAGATAGGAAGGCTCAAAATAGAATGTTAATACGCTAGTTGGCAACTCCAAAGTGAACACAATAGTTGGTTGCTCTGATTTCAGATGGCGTTGTAGGTCTACATCGTTTGTCGTCTGTTTGTTTATATTCAGAATTTGACAGTTGACTCAAACGAAAAAATGGCGCCGACCGTAAAGAAGTCACACCAGTGTGTTGTGTGCCATAAACAAAAAGAACCCGATCCTCATTTGGTATTTCACAGGTTCCCTAAGGACAAAGAACGGTCAGTACAAACAGTATAATACATGCAGTATGTGCTGCTAATGAGTAAGCCCCACTGATATTGGATGTAAGATCAAGGCAAGGCATCCACAGTAAATCTGTTTTGTTTTTCATTTTTTGTTGGCTTGTATGCTACCTTATTTCTGTTTCCAACCCCCTTTTGATTATTTTTGTGTGTGATACAATTTTGTGTTATTTTGATCCTTTTGATTGTACATTTATACATTAATTAGTTGATAATACTAAACTATACATGAGTGTATCATGCTTTTCCATTTCAATAAAAAAATGAAATACTATTGTGTTTTTATACACCTAATATCTCTCCATCTTACAGTGGCCTACAAACTGTAATTAAATGTATGCCTACACATAAGCATTTGTGGCTAAGTTTAACAAATCAGATATACAGTATGTTTTAATTTATTCGAATTTGGTATTGTATAGAACATTTAGAAATGGTAATATACTGTAAAATACTTGAATTTGCAAGAAAATTAACTAAATCATAAGAGATATAGCTATTGAATTTCTGAAAAATAGACTGAGAAACATAATTTGCAATTTACTTACCTAAAATTTAAGAATATCAGGAATATATGAGTAAAATATACTGACATAGTAATGCAAATTATGAACAAATATGTCGCAAAATTTACAATCGAATTCCATCCAATGTACCCGTAATCAAGAGATGGAGCCATTCGTTTCGCATGGGAGTATCTGGCATCTTTTCATAGCACACTCATTTGTGTGTTAAAAGCCTGAGCCTTCCTATCTTCCTTCAGTGTATAGTCTTTGGTCTGGACACTCGAGAATGAAGTGGGCGAGGTCTTCATTAACTGCCCCACATAGTTTGCATTCTACCCTACTTCCTGCTTCATGTCTTTTCCTATCGTTTAATTTCAAACAGTTGGCCCTAGCTCTATACATAATAATAGAATTAGGTTTGTTATCATCATTTCTTCTCCTATTTGCCCTTTTTCTTGTTCGTATATTTCTAAACTATTTTTCTCTTTTATCTCATCCCTCCACTTTTTACCATCTACTTCTCTAATTTTGGCCTTAAGCTCTTCTCTTCCCATTCTCCTAAAGGTTCTATCGTTCATTTCCGTATCTTTAATCCATTTCTTAGTCTCTTTCATCCACCTGTTATTTTCATTTTCTTTCATTTCTTCCAGAATTGTCTTCAGCAAATCATTTCTCCCCTCTTCTATCCCTTTCACAAACCTTAGCCTTCCTCCTGCTATCCTAGTTTTCATATCGGACATTCCTATCTCTCCCCGTTTTATTTCACTTTCTGTTATGTTCATTACTGCCGTGCCATACAATATCCCGGGTAAGGCTACATTTTTCCAATATGTTTTTCCTATCAGTATTTTGTGGCAGCTTTTCGCAATAATTGAGTAGGTTAGGTTAGCTAGCTTTTCTGCCTTTTCCATCATTTTCTTCTTTTGTTTTTTAAACCTATTTCTTTTCCCTTCTATCTCTATTCCTAAGTATTTTATGCTATCTGTTACTCTAATACCCTCTATTTCTTCAGGTTTTTCTTTCATATTATATATGATTATATGACTCTTATTTTTGTTTATTTCTAGCCCACATTCTCTACATATTTCTACTAGTATTTTTATGTTTGCTTCTGCATCTACTATATTTTTCAAGGTCTATAGAATACAAGGTCTACCCATCAGCGGCCCCGTGGTCTGATTTACCAGCCTTTGTTTTCCGGTATTTACTATTATACAGTTTGCTTACAAGGAAGCTGATGTTCAATATTTCAATCTTTCTTCCATTTCTACGTTAAATAGTTGTGTTAGTATATGTTGGATGTCGAACCATAAATTTTAAAGACCGTTATCAAATTATTTAAGGACAAATCACAAATAATTTTGAGCGTGTTTCCACCTAATGATTTGATGAAGGCAGCATTGCCTAAAAATGTAGTTATGACTAAGATTCAGATACTCTTTGTGCTTTAAAAATTATACTATCATTTAGATAGAACTAGCGAGTTTTCCTGTAATGTTTATATTTAACGACCTAGGTCCTACCAACGGTAGTCTATGGAAATCTCACATAAATTTGGAGAAACATATAAATGTCAGTGGCTTTCAGCGTATGAATGTAAAATTAGCTGTACAATTGATATTAGAAACAATTACGAAATCGCTTAAATATTTCTGTAGCAAAAGATTATTTTTAGATAAGCATTGGGAAGAAATAAGTCAATTTATCTCTGGAGTTCCGTACGATACAAAGATGTTCAGAAATTAATACGGGTTGATCTTACAAAATCAGGATGATTTCATCAATTGCAAGACACCGAGTAAAATCATTGAAGCTAATGGGAAATAATTGTCTTTATTCATTCCAAATAGGATTGGCAGTTTCTTGTGAATCTTTGCTAATATTGTTAAAAAGGAGAAAATTATATTTAATAAATCATTTTATTGACTTATAGAATGAATCAAGATGGACTTGAACATTTCCTTACCTTTTTGTGATAAATGGAAGTCTGCTATCAGCACCTAGCGTTAGATACAGTTAAATAGTATCTATTAGAGAAAGACAGTTACCTTATAAGGTCAAAATATAATACAGATCCCAATTGCAAAATAGATAACTTAACAGCTAGAACCTTTTATATTCTTGATAATAATTCTCTCTCTCTCTCTCTCTCTCTCTCTCTCTCTCTCTCTCTCTCTCTCTCTCTCTCTCTCTCTCTCTCTCTCTCAAGATAAAGATGAAAAATCGCTACAACGTGCTCTCTCTCTCTCTCTCTCTCTCTCTCTCTCTCTCTCTCTCTCTCTCTCTCTCTCTCTCTCTCTCTCTCTCTCTCTCTCTCAAGATAAAGATGAAAAATCGCTACAACGTGCTCTCTCTCTCTCTCTCTCTCTCTCTCTCTCTCTCTCTCTCTCTCTCTCTCTCTCTCTCTCTCTCTCTCTCTCTCTCTCTCTCTCAAGATAAAGATGAAAAATCGCTACAACGTGATCTAAGGCTATATGCGATGATATTTTGTCTGCCCGATGAATGCGACGGTGAAGGAAATGATGTTACAAAAGTATAGGGGAAGTTGATAATTGGACATATGGATGATGCAAAATAGAAAGGTCTAGATATTCCTAATAAAATGGGATTACCACTTTTAGTCACTTATTTTGTTCGTTGACTAAAAGTGGTAATCCCATTTTATTAGGAATAACTTCTGCAAGGAAAATAACTATTAAAGTTAGAAGATTGTAAAATGTAATAATCATGATCACTTATTTCTATTATGTGTTTGTACAACTTTATTTTAATAGATATTTTTAAGATTTAGTTTTGAGTCATTAGTAAATGATTAGTTTAGAAATGTATCTAAACATGCATGCACATTGCTTAATTGTACATTTGGTGAAACAATATTTCCATAAAGGATTTGGATAATATTTGTTCTTTTCTGATATGCGACTTTTTAAACCATTTTCCTTAAAAACTTTCTCACAGGAAGTATTTTGTAACGAAATTTAGTCATCAAAATAGCTTATAATATTAATTTTTTTCTGAAATAGAAATGTTATTTTCAAGGGGATAATGAAGAAAACTGAACTTTTGCAAAGCAAGCTAATGCTGAATGGTACTCTTTCGCGGGCCAATGGAGCTCTGTGACGTCACGAAACTTACCCCCACTTAACGTTTACCCCTCTAATCCCCCCTAACCCCCAATGTACCTGCGCGTGGGTAGACCTCGTATTCTATAGACCTTGATATTTTTTGCTACAATTAGACAGTCATCTGCAAAGAACAATGCCCTAATCTTTATTATTTCGTTTTCAAAGCCTTTTCCTTTATTTTTCTAATTCATTTATTTTATATGAAATTAGTTTAAATAGAGTAGTTGACCCCGTACATCCCTGTTTTATCCCACTCGTTACTTCAAATTCTTTATCTAATTCATATACTATGTTTATTTTGGTTTTGTCTCCTTCGTAGATTTCTTCCAATTGGGTGTATTCTATATTCTATATTCTTTCATAATTTCTATTTTTTCCCTCATTATTGAGTCATATGCTTTCTTGAAATCTATTGAAATTACTATTAATCTTCCCTTACTTTTGTAGCTTTCTTCTACACAGTATTGTAAAATAAATAAATTATCTTCTACTCTTCCTCCTTTTGTGAACCCGGCTTGCGTTTCTTTCATCTCCATATTTCTCTCAAGGTGTTCTTCTATTTCATCTTTCATGAGGGCCATAAATATTTTGTATGAGGCATTTGTAAGGGCAATTGGTCTTAGATCTTTTACTGTGGGTTTCTTTACCTTTTTTATCATGCTTTTCTACAAACTACCCACGTTGTTGTTTAAGTATTTTTATGGAATTGCTCTCCAACAAAGAGTTATGTTTAGTGAAATATAATCCATTTCCGCATGTATGCAAACCCTTTTCCACTGAGTATGCGTAAGATTTTGGCTTTGGGCAGGTTTATAGACGACGAATGAGTGCTTTGCACTAGCGATAATAGTCAGAAATGCATCGAGTATGTGCTAACCAGTTATAAAGTATATGGTTCATTTGGTAAAATGAAGCGGTTATTAATACGATGAGGATTTTCAGAGGGATTTCTAAGAAAATATCTTATTTGTGATCAACAACAACAATAATAGTAATGATAAATAAGAATTAATTAGCCAGAATAGATAAATTGGTAATAGATAGAAAATTTTTTTTAATCGATGTTATAAAAAACCATAAATTTGAATATACAGGATTAAAATGATATTAATTAACCCTTTTACCCCCAGGCTATTTGGAACTTTCCAACCCTTAACCCCCAGGGGTTATTTTTTTTCAAGGACATTTTGTAGTATATTTCTTTTTAAATTGCTCTAACAGACTTAATTTTCATCATAGAAGGGTCAGGTTGGTCTCATTCTCTTGAAAAATGCCTGAAGTTTCTCAAAAAATTATCAAAAATATGCAAAAAAAAAATGTAAATAGCAGTTTTTTGCAAGGACGTACCTGTACGTCCAAGGGGTAAAGGGGTACCAGAACGTCCTTAAGGGGTAAAGGGGCTTAACAAGTTGCCACGTAAGTTAATGAATGTCCCGTCGTTTCAGAGCAGATCCCACAATGATCCAGCTAGATTCACGACCGTCTTCGGCAGGGGTCTTGGTGGTTTCAGAAACCGACAACAGCGTCTTCAAAAAACCCTGCGTGCCGCCTCCGAGGAAGAGGAAAAAAAAGTGTTGGACGAAGACACTTTGTGAAAGTAAGTAGAAGGTATTAGACTTACAAACACTTATAAACTTATGAACATTCGGAGACACAGACGCGAATCCAACTGAAATTGTTCATCTCAGATATTGTATCCAAAGTTCATAATGAAATACAGTTGTAAAACAATATATAATTTAACGCAGTAAGCAAGAAGACATTTGCAGTATGAAATTTTATCATTTGTTGAGTTTTGGAGCTGAAAATCATAGCCATGCAAGTTAGGTGAAGCCAAAATTTTTAAAAATTTAACTTTCAAACAGCTTCTAGGAACCTGTTTAGTTTCTAAGTTGAGGACTTTTTGTATAGTACTGTCATCTACAGTTATGAAGGTTTAAATGGGACTTCCAGTTCAGATATTAATTATTTGTTTGCTTCCAGGAAGTAGAGCGGATCATCGAGAGGGACTTCTTTCCTGATCTGGAAAAGTTGAAAGAGTGGAATACCTCAAAGCCAAAGAAGCCAACGACATCCTCAAGCTGAGGACTCGTCTTCGTTCCGAAACGTTGAGGACAGCCCGGCCACCTTCGAGACCCCGCTGTCGAACACGGGCGACGCGACGCCGCTCATAGGCGGTCGGGAAGGATCGTCCAAGTCCTCCCGGGATGCTAAGGAAAATGAGGAAAGTAAGGATGGCGACAACGTGGACGTGGTGAACATGTGCCAAATTCAGGTTGAAGGTGAGTGAGCGCAGCTGTTTTTCTTTTTTGGATCAGGTAAATTCTGGAGAGGATATATCAGAGTCTTGTTCCTGTACACAATACAAACCTTTGTCCTTTATCAGAAGTATAACTTCAGTGAAGTTTGAAAAACAGATAAACTTTTAATGAGGCGAGCATAGAGGCTTATCCCGATAAGGGGAGGGACCCTCACTATCACTTCGGCTGCGGTGCTGTACTGTCTTAATTACCTGCATCTCCTGTTGGGTTGTTTAGTGCTTTTTTCTTTTGCTTTCCAGAGTGTTTGTGTTGATTGTTCTATTTGTTGATTATGGCGTTTCAATGGGCAGACGTGCGGCTTTGTCTGGGCCATAATTGTGGCTGGTACATGAGTAGTACATTGGATCCTTCTCTCTGGTTTCGGTTCGTTTTCCCTTTACCTACACACTAACAAACTGAAAAGTCTGGCCTATTCTTTACATATTCTCCTCTGTCCTCATACACTTAACAACATGGAAATTACCAGACAATTCTTCTTACTGTACTGTAATTGTTTAGTGGCCACTTTACTCTGTAAGGGTAGAAGAGGCTCTTTAGCTATAATAAGCAGCTCTTCTAGGAGAAGGACACTCCAAAATCAAACCATTGCTTTCTAATCTTCTGTAGTGTCATAGCCTCTGTACCATGGTCTTCCACTGTCTTGGGTTGGAGTTCTCTTGCTTGAGGATACACTCGGGCACACTATTCTATCTGGTTTTTCTTCCTCTTGTTTTGTTCAAGTTTTTATAGTTTATAAAGGAGATATCTATTCTAATATTGTTGCTCTTCTTAAAATATTTTACTTTTGTTTATTTCCTTTCCTCACTGTGCTTATTTTCCCTGTTGAAGCCCCTGGGCTTGCTGCATCCTGCTTTTCCAACTAGGGTTTTAGCTTATGAATTAATGATAATGATAGCCAGATGTGGATCCCGACTTATTAGCTTTTGCAGAGGGGTATGACTGCACATATTAATATCCCTGTGATTATTGTAGGGATTTTCCTCCTCTTCAGTGGGGAGAATTCTCAAAGGAGAGGAAGAAATCTAAGAGGGGTTCATCGGGATAAGGGTGGCAACGTCCAGGCTGATGCTAAAGAAGTTCTTAGTACCTTCTTCACTGCATCTTCAACTTCCTTTGGGGCTAGGTTTTTGTGAGGAATTAGTAAGAGGAAGTGAAACCGTGCCATGCACACAGGGATTGTTTTGAGTGAGACAAGTATTGCATTTTCCTAGCAAAATTAATACCACATATTTTATAAATTAAAACCAGATGGAACAGTACGACTTATCTTTTGACATGAAGGTGCTCAACACCATGATAAAAAAAACCTTCTTTTACCATGCTCAAGGCCAATACTATATTTCCCTATCTACATCTAAACTCTTGGGCCTGCAAACTAGATTTAAAAGATGCTTATTGGCACATTCTATTACATGCAAGTAGCCAGAAATTTCTAACCTACACACTAGGTAAAAGGAAGTACAAATGGACTGTGGTACCCTTTGGACTAAACACAGCACCTTATATTTTTTCAAAGATAATGTACACGGTGATCAAGTATTTCAGAACTTCATATAACATCTTAATACAGTATTCAATTATCTTGATGACATTCTTATATTAGCAAAAGATTATTTAAAATGTAAAAATCACATTCAGTTAGTCATTAAGATCTTGTCAGACTTAGGATGGAATATCTCGCTTAAAAAATCTACAATTGAACCGACTCCAAGAATTAAATTTTTAGGAGTGCATTACAATATGATTAAGAAAACTATGAATCCCAGTGGGAAAAACATAGAGAAGTGTGTCGAATTGGCCAAAGCTTTCTCCAACCCTGTTAAATCTGACCTTCATTCCTATCAAATGTTAATCGGAGCTTTAAATTTCAGTGCATCCTATACAAGCTTGGGAAGATTCCATCTTAAATATCTCCACAGATACCACAGTTATTTTAATTCAGGGTACAAAATCATTCCCCACACCTTCAAAAAATACCTAAAGCCATGGGAACAGAGACAGATGTACAGAGGGGTTAACATTCCAAAACCACAAATAGATGCAGAACTTTTCACTGACGCTTCCAACCAGGGTTGGGGAAGTGCATTAGTAATAGCGGGTAATATGCTCTCAATAAATGGAACTTGGACAAATGAAGAATCCTCCCTTCACATCAATGTAAGAGAGTTGTTAGCTTGCTTCTATTCTTTGGAACACTTCACCACAAGGTTATACAACAAGGTAGTCTTAATACATGTTGATTCAAAGGTTACTAATTGTTGGCTAAGGAAACAGGGTAGTATCAGAAACAAGTTAGCTCATGAACTGGTCAGAAAAATACTTAGTACCATGAATAATCACAACATACAGATAAATTCCAGATGGATCAGGGGAGTAAGTAACACCATCGCAGACTCACTTTCCAGGGACCGGGGTTCCATTCACACAGAAACTTCCCTCAGTGACAGTCTATTCTCCTTAATCTGCTCTGACTTCAATTTCACCCCAGAAATAGATCTGTTCACAAATGGCTTCAATACTAAGTGCAAAAAGTTTTGTTCATCTCATCCAAACCAAAAAGCCATCAGCAATAATGCACTTACGATTAGCTGGAAGGGATCAACACCTCTCTATGCCTTTCCACCAGGATTCTTACTACACAAAGTAGCTTTTTCAATATTAATCTTACCCGATGATCATGTAGCTGTCAACTCTGTTGCCCGACAGAAATCTACGGTCGGGATACGCCAGCGATCGCTATACAGGTGGGGGTGTACACAACAGCGCCATCTGTGAGCAGGTACTCAAGTACTTCTTGTCAACAAGAACTCAATTTTTCCTCTGTCGTGCCTCCGGCTAGACCTACTTGGATACGCTGTTGATTCTGGAGTTATTCTTCACGATTTGGTGATGTATTTGCTCTAGAGTTTAGCCTTCGCTATTCAGGAAGCTTTATCTTTAGCTTAGCAAGCTTTTGGAATTAATTTGAATTAATTATGGTGACGAAGAGAGTATGGACTCTCTTTCACTTTTAAATGGCCGACCCTTCCCTTAGACGGAAGTGTTGGTGTCGAAGAGAGTATAGACTCTCTTTCACTTTTTATTTTATATCTCTCCGCCATTTTTAGGCCTCTTCGATTAACTTTCCTTTTATTATAAACTTAAAAAAAAAAAAAAAAATTATTTTTTTTATGTTTGTTTATATGCGACCTTTCCTAATAGTAGGCGGTCCTTACTTGGAACCGAAGTTAATTAACATTGAGCTCGTCATATCGTTTTTCCTGTTAAGAATTTATGCTATTTTAATTTTAATGTTTTTGAAAGAATTTCTTTGATAAGTCTCGTACTGTTTTCAAAGTTGAACTAACGTTTTGTTTAGTCTCCGCAGTTGTTGACGTTCAGAACGTTCAACTTGCGCTCTATCGTTACGATAGAGAGAGAGTATTCACGGTTTCACGTTGCAGTAAGAGTAAACTGATTCTAGCGTTTCGTTCATTCTTTCTTAGCTTAAATGGTTTTAATTCTAATAAAGGAACTTTTTATTTGGGAAACCTTTCAGTTTTTTTCCTTTAACAAATATATGTTTTAACGATATATATAATTGGGCTCATCTCTCAGGTTCTAAGTCAAGAGAGAGAGAGAGAGAGATAGAGACGGAGGGAGAGAGAGGAGGATAAACGTTTCGTTCAAGCGGGTAACGTTGTTCTCGTTTTTTTTGCTCTTCTCCCTAGTCGATAGAGGGGAAGAAGGTAAAACGTTTCTAGAGTTTTATTCTTGTTCCCAGGCTTTATGCGGTGAGAGATTTTAAACGTAGTTTATTTGATCTAGTGTTTAGTCTCTTTTCCAGCCACTGAATTCTTTATCTTTCATTATGTTTTTCTGTTACATTGTAATACTGTTTTCGCAATTACTACCTTTTAATGAAGGATAGGATTGCGTGTTTCAGGTACAAACCACTTAAAGTTTCGAGTTCAGTGAAATAAGTGCAAACAGAAAATCAAAAGTGATAAAGTGATATGCGCAAAGTGTTACAGTGTTGCGTTCGAGGGTTCGTCTGTTCGTGCCAGTTGTTCACCTAGTCCGATACCTCTTACAAGCTCCCAAGCCCAGGGGAGAAGTAATGTCGAAGGACTTATGGGTTCCTCAGGCCTTGATCGACGAACAGACGTTTCCCTCTGTGGTTTTGGGTGTATCTACACACGTTGCCGACGTGATCACCCCACCCACACAAAGACGAGAGAGCCCATTTATTCCTCGTCTGCGGAAGAGGTTTCTCGCAGATACCATGGACCAAATCTTGCAGCTTTTAAGTGCAAGTCGGTCCCTTCCGCGCAAGTCCAACGGCCTAGGTGTAGCCACTGGGTCAGTTCGGACTCGCTGCAGTACGACAACTGCACACCTAAGAGAGGCTAGGTGGTACCGCAACAGGCAGTAACTCCATCTGTTGCCTCAGTCACAACGGACAGTAGCTCCGTTTGTTGTTGTCTTTCATAGACCCTAGTGATCCATGCTGCAGACTATACAGTCTCAGCTTGCTCCTTCATGCAGGAGTATCATGCTGGAAGGTTGACAATGCAGCCTGTTAACCTACAACCCGCCGAGGTTGTGCGCTCAGCAGATACTGCGGCTGCCTGCTCCCACCCTCCACCTGTGAGAGCTCCACCACCGATGCGCAGTCCACCCTGCCAGACGCATGTTCTTGCTGCACCATCTGCTAACATGCGTGAGCTACCGCATCAGCAGTGGGAAGGTTCTGTAGAGCTGCCGGGTTCCAGCACTATGCGGCTTTCTCCGCAGCCCATGCAGCATGCTCTGCATACCTTACAGCATGCTCTGCATACCTTACAGCATGCTCTGCATACCTTACACCATGCTCTGCATACCTTACACCATGCTCTGCATACCTTACAGCATGCTCTGCATACCTTACAGCATGCTCTGCATACCTTACAGCATGCTCTGCATACCTTACAGCATGCTCTGCATACCTTACAGCATGCTCCTCAACCCACCGCAGCCCCTCCCACGCACCAGCACTCTGCTTTTGTTGTTGCCAGCTCCCACACTCCGACTGCGGAGAAGGTTGACGATGCACCCGTGGGCCTACACCTCCCACGGTTGTGCGCCCGACATGGCTTCCTGCTCTCACACTCTTGTTGTGAGAGCTCCTCCACCCATGCACAGTCAACCCTGCCAGATGTATGATGACTCCCACACACAGAGCACTCCGTTGCCGTGCGGGAGCTACCACAAGCTGCCGTGTTTTGACACGTTGTGTCAGCCTCCGCAACACACTGTGGTTACCGCCACTCGCCATCAGCAAACTAGTCAGGCAGGAGTTGAGGCTTCCCCACACATCTTTGGTTGTTGCCAACTCACAAACTGTCATGCAGTTACATGACGTTGCCTTCTGGTCTGCTACTTATACACCAGTGCTGTATGTCCTCACGCTCCTGTTGTGGTTGACAGTTCAGTTTTTGACAGTTCACAGACTGTCAAGCAGTTTCATAACGTTGCCTTCTGGTCTGCTGCTTTTGCACCAGTGAAACCCTCACTGAGAGAACTTAGCTTTTCTCGGATATGGTTCCTGTAGATGAGAAAGTGCTGTTCTCCCTCCTTCTGATATTCCCTTGAGGACTCTGTCATTTGGAGAGGAGCCTTAAGCTGCTTAGCCTCCTATGGACTTTTATTTAAGCATAACATGCTTCCAGGGAGGGTAAATGGTTCCGCTTCAGTCGCTAACCCCGTCTGTTGCCACACCTGCTCCCATAGACCTTGAGCTTTGTTGCAAGACATGCAGTCCAAGCTTAGTCCTTGATAGAGGATTTTTTTTTGCGGAGTCAGTGTGTCACTGGGAAGACGTTCAACAACCAGCAGAGGTGACTTGTTGTGACGCAGTGCGGCAACCTCAGCAACCCGATAAGGAGTTGTCTGTACTACCCAGACAGTCTAGACAGTTTCGGGTTGTCGCTGTACTTCCTCGCTTCCCCATGGTTGACAGTTCACAGACTGTGCAGCAGTACCATGATCTTGTGTCCGGCTCCGTCAAACCGACTGGCTTTTAAGAGCTCCCACAAGTTGTCGCTGTCTGGAGAATCTCAGATGGACTATGGATCTGACCAAGGAACTGGGCCTCCTGGTCAATTTAGAGAAGTCCCAGCTCGTCCCATCCCAGACCATTGTCTACCTGGGTATGGAGATTCAGAGTCGAGCTTTTCGGGCTTTTCCGTCGGCCCCAAGGATCAACCAAGCCCTAGAATGCATCCAGAGCATGCTGAGAAGGAACCGATGCTCAGTCAGGCAGTGGATGAGTCTAACAGGGACACTTTCATCGCTGGCCCTGTTCATCGAGTTAGGGAGACTCCACCTCCGCCCCCTTCAGTATCATCTAGCTGCTCACTGGATAAAGGACATGACGCTAGAGACGGTCTCAGTTCCTGTTTCCGAAGAGATGAGGTCTACTCTAACGTGGTGGAAGAACAGCTTTCTTCTCAAGGAAGGTCTACCTTTGGCTGTTCAGAACCCCGACCGCCGTCTCTTCTCGGACGCATCAGACACGGGCTGGGGTGCGACATTGGACGGACAGGAATGCTCGGGAACATGGAATCAGGAGCAAAGGACACTTCACATCAATTGCAAGGAGTTGTTGGCGGTTCATCTGGCCTTGATAAACTTCGAGTCCCTCCAGCTAAACAAGGTGGTGGAGGTGGACTCCGACAACACCACAGCCTTGGCTTACATCTCCAAGCAGGGAGGGACTCATTCGAGGAAGTTGTTCTAGATCGCAAGGGACCTCCTCATCTGGTCAAAAGATCGAAAGCTCACGCTGGTAACGAGGTTCATTCAGGGCGATATGAATGTCATGGCAGATCGCCTCAGCCGGAAGGGTCAGGTCATCCCCACAGAGTGGACCCTTCACAAGAATGTTTGCAGCAGACTTTGGGCCCTGTGGGGTCAGCCAACCATAGATCTGTTCGCTACCTCGATAACCTAGAGGCTCCCGTTGTATTGTTCTCTGATTCCAGACCCAGCAGCAGTTCACGTGGATGCTTTTCTGCTGGATTGGTCCCATCTCGACCTGTATGCATTCCCGCCGTTCAAGATTGTCAACAGGGTACTTCAGAAGTTCGCCTCTCACAAAGGGACACGGCTGACGTTGGTTGCTCCCCTCTGGCCCGCGAGAGAATGGTTCACAGAGGTACTGCAATGGCTGGTCGACATTCCCAGGACTCTTCCTCTAAGAGTGGACCTTCTACGTCAACCTCACGTAAAGAAGGTACACCCACACCTCCACGCTCTTCGTCTGACTGCCTTCAGACTATCGAAAGACTCTCAAGAGCTAGAGGCTTTTCGAAGGAGGCAGCCAGAGCGATTGCCAGAGCAAGGAGGACATCCACTCTCAGAGTCTATCAGTCTAAATGGGAAGTCTTCCGAAGCTGGTGCAAGGCCAATGCAGTTTCCTCAACCAGTACCACTGTAACCCAGATTGCTGACTTCCTGTTACATCTAAGGAACGTAAGATCCCTTTCAGCTCCTACGATCAAGGGTTACAGAAGTATGTTGGCAGCGGTTTTCCGCCACAGAGGCTTGGATCTTTCCACCAACAAAGATCTACAGGACCTCCTTAGGTCTTTTGAGACCTCAAAGGAACGTCGGTTGTCCACTCCAGGCTGGAATCTAGACGTGGTCCTAAGGTTCCTTATGTCATCAAGATTTGAACTTCTCCAATCAGCCTCTTTTAAGGACCTCACATTAAAAACTCTTTTCCTCGTGTGCTTGGCAACAGCTAAAAGAGTAAGTGAGATCCACGCCTTCAGCAGGAACATAGTTTTCACATCTGAAACGGCTACATGTTCCTTGCAGCTCGGTTTTTTGCTAAAAACGAGCTTCCTTCACGTCCTTGGCCTAAGTCGTTCGAGATCCCAAGCCTGTCCAACTTGGTGGGGAACGAACTGGAGAGAGTACTTTGCCCAGTTAGAGCTCTTAGGTACTATCTAAAAAGGTCAAAACCTTTACGAGGACAATCAGAAGCCTTATGGTGTGCTATCAAGAAGCCTTCTCTTCCAATGTCTAAGAACTCAGTTTCTTACTACATCAGGCTTCTGATTAGGGAAGCACATTCTCATCTGAAGGAAGAAGACCTTACTTTGCTGAAGGTAAGGACACATGAAGTGAGAGCTGTGGCTACTTCAGTGGCCTTCAAACAGAACCGTTCTCTGCAGAGTGTTATGGATGCAACCTATTGGAGAAGCAAGTCAGTGTTCGCATCATTCTATCTCAAAGATGTCCAGTCTCTTTACGAGAACTGCTACACCCTGGGACCATTCGTAGCAGCGAGTGCAGTAGTAGGTGAGGGCTCAGCCACTACATTCCCATAATCCCATAACCTTTTTAACCTTTCTCTTGAATACTTTTTATGGGTTGTACGGTCGGCTAAGAAGCCTTCCGCATCCTTGTTGATTTGGCGGGTGGTCAATTCTTTCTTGAGAAGCGCCGAGGTTAGAGGTTGTGATGAGGTCCTTTAGTATGGGTTGCAGCCCTTTATACTTCAGCACCTAAGAGTCGTTCAGCATCCTAAGAGGACCGCTACGCTCAGTAAGGAAGACGTACTTAATAAAGGCAGAGTAATGGTTCAAGTCGTCTTCCTTACCAGGTACTTATTTATTTTATGTTATTTTTGAATAACTAATAAAATGAAATACGGGATACTTAGCTTCTTTGTTAACATGTATGCTGGTCTCCACCCACCACCCTGGGTGTGAATCAGCTACATGATCATCGGGTAAGATTAATATTGAAAAATGTTGTTTTCATTAGTAAAATAAATTTTTGAATATACTTACCCGATGATCATGAATTTAAGGACCCGCCCTTCCTCCCCATAGAGAACCAGTGGACCGAGGAGAAAATTGAGTTCTTGTTGACAAGAAGTACTTGAGTACCTGCTCACAGATGGCGCTGTTGTGTACACCCCCACCTGTATAGCGATCGCTGGCGTATCCCGACCGTAGATTTCTGTCGGGCAACAGAGTTGACAGCTACATGATCATCGGGTAAGTATATTCAAAAATTTATTTTACTAATGAAAATAACATTTTAAAATCTATAAAGAACGCAATAATAATATGCTTTTGTGCACCATATCGCAGGGGACGGAACCATGGATTCCATTAGTGAGGTCAGTCGCGAAGCAGCTCAAACGATATACTGTGAAGATCGAAGACTACCAGATAGTTCTCAAGGATTGTATCTCACCCTCAGCAAAGCTCCAATCAACTTTGATCGCCTTCAAAATTTAAAGGATCAGCTCCCTAATGTCTTTCCTCCAGAGGTTTGCTCCAAAATTGCTGTCAGCTTGAGGGACAGCTCCTTGCACAAGTATGAAAACCTATATAACATTTTTAAAAGTTTCATTCACAAGGAGTATGGAAGAGACAACAAATTCCCCCTGCTATTAATTATTTTATTTTTCAGTCACCTTATAGACAAGGGACTGTCTTACAATACCCTGAAGAGCTACAGAGCAGCTTTAGGTCCTATCTTGTCAGGTTATTTCCCAGGTTACTGTCTTGCAGAAGACAAATATGTCAAAGCAATGATATCGGGAGTTAATAGAAGGAAGCCTAGGAATTCTTACCAGTTCCCTGGCTGGGATCTAGACAAAGTAATCTCGTTTCTCAACACCACGAGAGATAACTCTACCTTACTACTGACACAGAAAACCTTGTTCCCAGTAGCCTTAGCTTGCCCTTTAAGAGCAAATCAATTTAACAATCTCTGCATTTCCAGGAGCACCTTCACCCCAGAACACATTGTCTTACGGAACCACCGTTCCTTCATGGCCAAAAACCAAAAAAACAACTACACGTCAATAGAGATCAGCTTTAGGAAGCTTCCTAACAGACCAAAAATATGTCCAGTCAGACAATTGAACTTCTATTTGGAATACACAAAAAAAGTCTGTATGGAAAGAAACATAGACAGGAAAGACCACATATGGCTAGATGAACACTTCAAGATAATGTCTTTACAAAAAATGAGACAACTTTTTAGGGAGTGCATTTTCAGAGCCGACCCAAATGCAACTAAACAGTCAACGAATTTCCACTCTATAAGGGGTCAAGCTTCATCAAGACTGCTATACAATGGAGTATCTATACAAGAAATCATGTCCAGAATGAATTGGAGAAGCGACTCTGTCTTCAGCTCTTACTATGCTCTCCTAGGCTTACAGGGAGCTTTCGATGCTGTGGTCGCTGGACTTCATCTTCAAGCCCCCTGAAGCATCTGCCTAGCTACCACTGGTGAGTCCGGAAGGTTGAGACCTCCCTCTCCAGAACTGTAAGTTTACTCGTGAACGAAGGTTCTGGAGTGGGAGGTGAGACCTTCCGGACTCAAGGTCTGGGTCACCCTCCAACCCTTCCCCCATGAGCCGAGGAGACCATGTACTTAGGAGGGAATATTCTAACAACTTCATAATTTTCAATATTAAACTTACCCGATAATCATGTAGCTGTCAACTCCGTTGCCCGACAGAATTCTACGGGAGGGATACGCCAGCTATCACTATACTAGAAGGGGGTGTACTCACCAGCGCCACCTGTGGCCAGGTACTACAGTACTTGTTGTTGACGCCACCTCACTTTTTCCTCTGTCGTGCTTCCGGCAAGACGTTCTGGGATACGCTTATGATTTTGAAGTATTGTTCACGGCTTTTGGTGAAGTATTTCTTCAAGATTTCAGCTTTCGCTATACTGGATACCTTCATAATTAGCTTAGATAGCTTTTATTTGGTTTTTTGATTAATGGTTAACGATCTTTTTGCTTGATTTGGAATCCCCCTTGACTAACTCTTTGATTCAAGATGTCTGACCTTTCACAAGCCCCACCCCATAGACGATGTAGGTCTTGTAATAGGCGTGTTCCGAAGGCCTCGGTTGATCCTCACACCGCTTGTTCTGACTGTAGGGAAAGACCCTGTCAGTTGGAAGATCGATGTGAGGAATGCGCCGGACTTTCGGAACTTGAATTTGTGCGATTCTTAAAATATTCAACTAAGTTAGAGAGAGAGAGGGTTAGGAGGAGTTCTTCTCGCTCTTCTCTTTTTTCCTCACCACACGATCCTCAACCTTTTCCTCCCCCTGTAGTGGCTACCCCCGAACCTTCTATTTGTGCTCAGCCTGATATGTCAGTTGTTTTGCGTGCCATTCAGGCCTTAGGAGACAAAGTGGAATCGGTGGTTAGTGACCATAAGTCTCTTGTGGCAGAAGTCAAAGAGCTTAAGGTCAAAAGTGCAGTGGGAGGTGATAGTGCCAGTGTTGTGCCGAGTACTAGTGTCAGTGCAGTGCCAAGTGCTAGTGTCAGTGTCAGTGTGGTGCGTGAGGGTACTTCTGTGCGTGCCAGTCGTCCTCCCAGTCCGGGACCTCTTGCAAGCTCCCAAGCCCAGGGGAGAAGCAATGTCGAAGGGCAAAAGGGTTCGGCAGGCCTTGATCGGCGCACAGAAGTATCCTCGGTGGTTGCGGGCGTGTCTAACAGAGACCGTCACTCCCACCCGCAGACGATTGAGCCCGTCTTTTACTCGTCTGCTGAAGAATTGTCAGGGAGGAAACGTTGGACTAAGGTCTCTAGACCTCTCAAACGCAAAGTCCAGACCTCAAGAGCTCTATAACCTGGTTGCAGTCATTGGCTTAGCTCTGACTCTCCGCTGTCATCAGGTGACTGCACACCTCCTAAGAGAGGTAAGGTGTTGCCACAACAGACCTCATCCTCTGTTCAGGCTTTACCTCAGCAGACCTTAGCGTCTGTCGACCCCAAGATGACTTTGTTGCAGTCCATGCAGTCACAGCTTGCGGTCTTAATGCGTGAGTGTCAGGCTGAGAAGGTTACACCTCCTCATGCGATCGCTCCGCCTCTCCGCAGTCCAGTCTGCCAGGCGTATGATGTTGAGGTTCCTCAGGATACCTTACCGCGTACTGAGTTGCCAGTTACCTGCGGTGTGCAGCTACCTCCGCCTTACTTAAGACAACCTCAGCAATGGGAGCAGGAGTCTTACGCCTTTCTGCCTCCGCTTCCGCCTGCAGTTCCACCAGCGAGGCAGCATTCTCTTGAGGTACGACAACCTCTTCCATCCATGAGGCAACCACCTCAGCTCTCGCTGCAGCGACCTCAACCCTCCTCAAGGCGAGAGCCTCAACTCCTCAGGCCTGCGCCTCAGGAACCTCAACTCGCGAGACAAGAACTGCGTTCTGCGCAGCCACTACCTCAACTCTCGCAGCTCTCACCTCAGGAACCTCAACTCGTTCCTCAGGAATTTGCTACTGCGCATCCGCCTCCCTTACAGCAAGCGCAACTCTTGAGGCAAGACACTCATGCTAAGAGTCAGCCACCTCAACCCATGCGCCTACCTTCCTCTACTCTTCCTGACCAGTCTTTGCAGCCTGAACATCAGGATTTTACTCAACAGGGACTTGAGGATGAAACCACAGGCGTTGATGCACCCGCTTGTTCAGACTCTGCTGTTCAGCATTCCACTGTTCCATTGCCTTTCGCTTCGCTACACTCTGGTGATGAGGCTTCTGATGAGGAAGCTGCGCACCTGGACCCCTCATCAGACGTGGAGGAACCCAAGTCTTCTCCTTTATCCATTGACTTTCGTAAGGTCCTGGCTCTTTTTAGAGAGGTATACCCAGACCATTTTATCTCTGCTACCCCTCGCTCTCTGCCATCTGAGTTTTCGCTGGGCATGCAACCTGCTAAGTCGACTTATACTAAGCTCGTCTTTGCTAGGTCATCTAAGAGAGCCTTAAGGATATTGGAGGAGTGGTTGCAGTCTAAGCAACAGTTAGGGAAGACTTCCTTTATGTTCCCACCTACTAAGCTCACTTCTAAGGCGGGTGTATGGTATGCCACAGGAGAGGAACCAGGCTTGGGAGTCCCTGCCTCTGCCCAGGCTGACTTCTCGAGTTTGGTCGACTCTCCTCGTAGATCAGCAATGAGGCGCTCTAAAGTTTGTTGGACCTTCTCCGATTTAGACCACTTCCTAAAAGGCGTTTTTCGTGCCTTTGAGATGTTCAATTTCCTAGACTGGTGCCTGGGGGCCCTGAGCAAGAAGACCTCCCCTGCAGACAAGGACTCGGCCATGCTTTTAATGTCCTGCATGGATAAGGCTATTCGGGATGGATCTGGCGAGCTTGCTTCAATGTTTGTGTCAGGAGTTCTTAAGAAAAGGGAGCAACTGTGCTCTTTTCTTTCGTCTAGCATCACACCTTGCCAAAGGTCCCAACTCCTTTTTGCTCCGCTGTCTAAGTTCTTGTTCCCCGAAGAGCTTATCAAGGATTTGTCTGCGGCCTTGATCCAAAAAGACACTCATGATCTTGTGGCCTCTTCAGCTCGTAAGGTTAAGGTTACGCCTTCAGCTCCCAGGACCTACCGCACCCCAGTGGCTGATACTCCTGCTACAAGGTTTATTCCGCCCTTTCGTGGCAGAGTCCCCAGCCGAGGAAGCTCCCGTCCAGACTCTTCCAGGAGCAGGTCTAGGAAAGGTCCCAAGACTTCTAAAGGCAAACACTGACTCTCCTCCTCTCCAGACAGCAGTAGGAGCCAGACTCAAGACCTTCTGGCAAGCGTGGGAGAGAAGAGGTGCAGACGCCCAGTCTGTCAGGTGGTTGAGGGAGGGTTACAGGATACCATTCTGCCACAAACCCCCTTTAACCACTTCTCCCATCAACCTCTCTCCCAACTACAAGGAAAAGGACAAGAGGCTAGCGTTACACCAGGAGGTGTCGCTCTTGTTACAGAAGAAGGCAGTGGTTATAGTCCGGGACCATCAATCCCCGGGCTTCTACAACCGTCTCTTTCTGGTGGCCAAGAAGACAGGAGGTTGGAGACCGGTGCTGGACGTCAGCGCTCTCAATGCTTATGTCACCAAGCAGACGTTCACTATGGAGACGACGAAGTCGGTCCTAGCAGCGGTCAGGCAGGAGGACTGGATGGTCTCGTTGGATCTGAAAGACGCATACTTTCACGTTCCTATTCATCCAGACTCCCAACCTTTCCTGAGATTCGTTTTTGGAAAGGTTGTGTACCAATTCCAAGCCCTGTGTTTTGGCCTAAGCACAGCTCCTATGGTGTTTACGCTTCTGATGAGGAATATTGCAAAATTCCTCCACTTATCGAACATCAGAGCCTCCCTTTATTTAGACGACTGGCTGTTGAGAGCCCCCACGAGTCGTCGCTGTCTGGAGAGTCTCAAATGGACTTTAGACTTGACCAAGGAACTGGCTCTATTAGTCAACTTGGAAAAGTCCCAGCTCACTCCCTCTCAATCCATTGTTTACCTGGGAATGGAGATTCGGAGTCGGGATTTTCGGGCTTTTCCATCGGCCCCAAGAATAAGCCAAGCCCTAGAATGCATTCTGAGCATGCTGAAGAGGAGCAGTTGCTCGGTGAGACAGTGGATGAGCCTAACAGGGACCCTGTCATCGTTAGCCCTGTTTGTCGAGTTAGGGAGACTCCACCTCCGCCCTCTTCAATTCCACCTAGCAGCTCATTGGGACAAGGATTTGACGCTCGAAGCAGTCTCTATACCTGTCACCAAAGAGATGAAGACCACTCTCTTGTGGTGGAAGACCAACATCCTTCGCAAGGAGGGCCTTTCGTTAGCAATTCAGACCCCCAATCTTCATCTCTTCTCGGATGCATCAGACTCGGGCTGGGGCGCGACCCTGAACGGACAGGAATGCTCGGGAACTTGGAACAAGGAGCAGGAAACTCTCCACATCAACTGCAAAGAGCTGCTGGCAGTTCATTTGGCCCTAATGAACTTCAAGTCCCTCCTGCTAGGCAAGGTGGTGGAGGTGAACTCAGACAACACCACAGCCTTAGCTTACATCTCCAAGCAGGGAGGGACCCATTCGAGGAACCTGTACGAGATAGCAAGGGACCTCCTCATTTGGTCAAGAAGTCTAAACCTCACTCTAGTAACGAGGTTCATTCAGGGCAGCATGAACGTCTCAGCAGATCGCCTAAGCAGAAAGGATCAAGTCATCCCCACGGAATGGATCCTTCACAGGAGCGTGTGCAACAGAATTTGGACCTTGTGGGGTCAACCTACGATAGATCTGTTTGCCACCTCCATGACCAAAGGCTTCCTTTGTACTGTTCCCCAGTTCCAGACCCAGCAGCAGTTCATGTGGATGCTTTTCTGCTGAATTGGTCCCATCTCGACCTTTACGCATTCCCTCCGTTCAAGATCATCAACAGGGTCATTCAGAAGTTCGTCTCGCACGAAGGGACACGGCTGACGCTGGTTGCTCCCCTTTGGCCTGCAAGAGAATGGTTCACAGAGGTACTTCAATGGCTGGTCGACGTTCCCAGGACTCTCCCTCTAAGAGTGGACCTTCTACGTCAACCTCATGTAGACAAGGTACACCCAAACCTCCACGCTCTTCGTCTGACTGCCTTCAGACTGTCGAAAGATTCGCTAGAGCTAGAGGCTTTTCGAAGGAGGCAGCCAGAGCGATTGCCAGAGCAAGGAGGGTATCCACTCGTAGAGTCTACCAATCCAAGTGGGAAGTCTTCTGAAGCTGGTGTAGAGCCAATGCAGTTTCCTCTACCAATACCTCTGTAACCCGAATAGCTGACTTCCTTTTACATCTAAGGAATGAGAGATCCCTTTCGGCTCCTACGATTAAAGGATACAGGAGTATGTTGGCCTCAGTTCTCCGCCACAGAGGTTTGGACCTTTCTTCCAACAAGGACCTTCAAGACATTCTCAAGTCTTTCGAGACTTCTAAAGAACGTCGTTTATCCACTCCAGGCTGGAATCTAGACGTAGTCTTAAGGTTCCTTATGTCCCCTAGGTTCGAACCTCTCCAGTCAGCTTCCTTCAAGGACCTTACCCTCAAGACTCTTTTCCTCGTCTGCCTTGCAACAGCTAAAAGAGTTAGTGAGGTTCACGCCTTCAGCAAGAACATTGGGTTCACATCCGAATCTGCAACATGTTCTTTACAGCTCGGATTCTTAGCTAAGAATGAACTTCCTTCATGTCCTTGGCCTAGATCGTTTGAAATCCCTAGCCTTTCCAACATGGTGGGTAACGAGCTAGAAAGAGTTCTTTGCCCTGTCAGAGCTCTGAAATATTATCTTAATAGGTCAAAACCTATACGAGGACAGTCAGAAGCCTTATGGTGTGCAATCAAGAAACCTTCGATGCCCATGTCCAAAAACGGAGTTTCGTATTACTTAAGGCTTCTGATTAGAGAAGCCCATTCTCTAATGAAGGATGAAGACCTTGCTTTGCTGAAGGTAAGGACCCACGAAGTGAGAGCTATAGCCACTTCGATGGCCTTTAATAAGAACCGTTCTCTGCAAAGCATTATGGATGCAACTTATTGGAGGAGCAAGTCAGTGTTTGCATCATTTTATCTTAAAGATGTCCAGTCTCTTTACGAGAACTGCTACACCCTGGGACCATTCGTAGCAGCGAGTGCAGTAGTAGGTGAGGGCTCAGCCACTACATTCCCTTAATCCCATAACCTTTTTAACCTTTCTCTTGAATCTTTTTATTGTTGTTTTTGGGTTGTTACGGTAGGCTAAGAAGCCTTCCGCATCCTTTTTGATTTGGCGGGTGGTCAATCTGTTCTTGAGAAGCGCCTAGGTTAAAGGTTGTGTAGAGGTCCTTTAGTATGGGTTGCAGCCCTGTATACTTTAGCACCTTTGAGTTGATTCAGCCTTCCAAGAGGAACGCTGCGCTCAGTAAGGAAGACGATCTTATTAAAGGCAGAGTAACGGTTCAAGTCGACTTCCTTACCAGGTACTTATTATTTCATTGTTATTGTGGATAACTGATTATATGAAATACGGGATACTTAGCTATCCTTTAGTCTTGTACACTGGTTTTTCACCCACCCCCCTGGGTGTGAATCAGCTACATGATTATCGGGTAAGTTTAATATTGAAAAATGTTATTTTCATTAGTAAAATAAATTTTTGAATATACTTACCCAATAATCATGATTTAATTGACCCACCCTTCCTCCCCATAGAGAACCAGTGGGCCGAGGAAAAAGTGAGGTGGCGTCAACAACAAGTACTGTAGTACCTGGCCACAGGTGGCGCTGGTGAGTACACCCCCTTCTAGTATAGTGATAGCTGGCGTATCCCTCCCGTAGAATTCTGTCGGGCAACGGAGTTGACAGCTACATGATTATCGGGTAAGTATATTCAAAAATTTATTTTACTAATGAAAATAACATTTCAACAGAGTAGGTTATATACAAGAACACACACATACAATCACTATTATTCCACAGACAACAAACTAACTGGAATCTTTCAATATTCATATCAACCAAGAGAGCACAAGAAGATTGAATTTACTAGTAAAAAGACCTTTATGTCCAACAATTTGCACCTTCACAGTAATTCCTTCATAACTTGCACAACCAAGGTAAGCTCAACCACTTCTGTGTTATTTTTTGTTCTATTACAACTTCAAAAATGTGACTTCCATTGCCGAGTCAACCCGCTTGTCCCTGGTAACTCCGCCCAAGGGGGCGTGGTTTAGGGCTCGCGCCGCCGCTTGGGGGGGTTCCGGGGGGGGCGGTGTATAAGCTACCACTGGTGAGTCCGGAAGGTCTCACCTCCCACTCCAGAACCTTCGTTCACAAGTAAACTTATAGATACTGTCAACACTGTGTACTACGTACACACGGCACAAGTGTTATCTGTATAATTCCACACCTGAGATTTTGAACAGACTTAGTGTCACTCACTTAAAAGGTATCACACTGGAAGTGTCAACACCTTTTCACCCTAATTGATAGTCCCAATCAATTAACTGTTCATTGCAGCACTAGACGACAGGTTTTAATACACTACCTGCCGCCACCACATAATGCTTCAGTTCATGGACTTGCTTAGCATAGTGTTTGTAGAACACTCTGGATGATTTCCATCCAGTATATGAGCGAAGACGCTCAAAGTCCATATACTGAAAAAAATTCAGTGATGAAGCAATTTTCCTCGGATCATGACCTGTGGGTGTACTGTCAGGATCTGCTCTGCGAATGAAGTAGGTGAGCTTCACCCTCAGTTTTTAGGGATAAGTTTGATCCTGAGGTTTCTCCTTTGAAGAGCTGTCCTCCCCTGAAGTCTGAAGTTCTACGAAGATAGACCTTTAGACACTACTGGACATAGAGAGACATCTTCCTTCAGAGGGCATATTCTCCAGGGACCCCATTTTTTAGTGGGTAGCTCATTCTTGGCGAGAAAGGTTGGATCAGGAAAGAGATTCAGTTCTCCCACTTCTGTGAACTGAATGTGGCCCCCATTTCTTGATAAGGCTACTATTTCACTAACTCGAGCCCCTGAGGCTATAGCGAACAGGAAAATAACCTTCTGGGTTAGTTCCTTGAGAGAACAATCTTCATTGTTCACAGATGAGGCATAATGTAGGACCTTGTCCAAAGACCATGAGATGGGCTTCAGAGGAGCGGCAGGCCTAAGCCTAGCGCATGCCTTTGGGATCTTATTAAAGATTTCATTTGCCAGATCCACTTGAAAGGCATATAGAAGAGGTCTAGTCAAGGCTGACTTACACGTAGTTATCTTGTTAGCTGCCAGACCTTGATTATGAAGGTGGATAAAGAAGGACAGACAGAAGTTTATTGAAATTTCTTTCGTTCCTTTTGCTTTAACAAAAGCAACCCACTTTTTCCAAGATGATTCATATTCTCTTCTAGTTGACTTAGACTTGTATTCTTCTAGGAAGTCTATATTGCCTTCTGAGATCCCAAATCTTTTCTTAATCGCTAGGGCGAGAAAATTATGAAATGAAGGTTTTGAGCTCTCTGTGATGAATTGAAGACAATTAACTTCTGAACCCTCTGAGAAAGTGTTGGGTTCAGTACAAGGGCCAGCCTCAGCCTCAGTTCCCTCACTGGAGGGAACCAGTTACTTTTGGCCTATTTGGGAGCCACTAGAGCTGCCTTTCCTTGGAAGGATCTCAGCGTGTTGAGGACCTTCAGCAGGAGATTGGATGGAAGGAACAGAAATTTCCGGGTCCATCCGTTCCACACTAGAGACATGGCGTCCGTTATCTCCTCTAGAGGGTCCTCATATGGGGCTACATATCGAGGTAGTTTCTTGATGACGCTCGTCACGAAGAAGTCGATCTGCAGTTCCGGAACTTGTTCCAATCTGGAAGAGAATGGGTCTGTGTCTGTGGACCATTCTGACTCTATCGGCTTGAGCCTGAGTAGGGCATCCGCTGTCACATTGCGGATCATTTGTATGTGAACTGCTGATAGGTGCCATCTCTTTAGGTAAGAGATGGCTAACATCACCTAGTTTATATGGGACGATCTCGAGCCTTGTCGGTTCAGACATCTCACTATCACTTCGTTGTCCCAGATCAGCCTGAGGAGGGCTGATCTGCGTGGAGAGAGTTTCCCCAACATCATCAGGACTGCCATGGCTTCCAAAAAGTAGATGAGAAGGGCCTTGAGTAGAGATGACCAAGTCCCTTGGGGTTTCCTCTGATGGGAGTGAACTCCCCATTCTTCCATCGAGGTATCCATGCGGATGATCTTCGATAGTCGAGGTAGTTGCAAGGGTACGGTCCTCTTTAGGCTTTTGGCCTTCGACCATGGGTTGAGAAGCGATCAAGGTAAGACTGATATCGGTCATTTTAAATCTCTTCGAGCGTTTGATGCATATCTTCTTCAGACTCCTGACGCATCTTTCAGCTATGCTCTTAGCGCTGGGTCTGTCACTGCTGCGAACTGGAGAGAGTTCAGTACTCTTCCCTGTTAGCGTCTTGATATCCTGACAGATTACAGTAGTCTCTTGACCGACCCTGTGATCTCCTTCTTCATCCCTAAGGGAAAGGAGAGACAGGGTGACCCCAGGTTCCAATGGTTTTCCAGCCATTAAAACCTTTGAGTTGGAGAGAGTCAAGACTTATTGAAGTTGATTTTGCATCCCCTATGTTTCAGGAACTGGGGTACTTCTTTGGATGTTTGCAGACCAGCCGCTTCGGGTGCTGCCCACACCAGCCATTCGTCCAGGTACTTTGTTACCTGAACAGTTTCTAGGCATGGTTATTGCACGACTGTGTCCGCTAATTTCGTGAAGATACTTGGGACTGTGTTTAGTCTGAAGAGTATGGCTCTTAAGACATACTTTATCTTCTGTAACTTGAATCCTAGGTAGGAGGAGAGGGGGTGACTGTCTAGAAGCTGTCAATAGGCACCTGTCAGGTCTATCAAGACTGTGAATGCCCCTTTTTGTAATAGGGTCCTCATGTGTAGAAGGATTAACATCCTGAATTTGCTGTTTCTTTTGAACTTGTTGAGTGGCGACATGTCCCGAATGACTCTGAGTTTTCTTAAGTCCTTCTTGGGAACACAAAACAGCCTTCCCTGGAATTCGATGGACTTTGCTTTCGTTATAACCTGTATGCTCTAGAGCTATAGGGTATACTCTTCTAATACAGGGTTGGAGTGTTGGAAGAGTTGAGGAAATGATGATGGAGGCATGTCTAGTTTTCATCCTTGTCTAATCTTGATTAGGCCTTGGGCCCAAGGATCGAAGGTCTAACGATCCTATTGCAGCCTCCCTCCTAACAGAAGCGTCTCTTTGCTTCGAATGATCAGAAGGTTTACCTCCTCGACCGCCTGCCTGGGGCACCGCGGTCATAGAAACTGTGGGATGTTGTTGAACAGACCGAGGAAAAAGTCTAGACTTTTTCGTCTTCCTTTTAGATTGGGGACCCACATCCGGGGAAGACTTCCTCTTTGAAGAGATGCCCCACTTCTGGAGAAGGTTCCTATTCTCCGTGGTGGCTTTCTCGACTACCTCTTTGATTACTTCGTTTGGAAAGAGGTCTTTACCCCAGATGTTGGAAGATATCAGCTTCCTGGGTTCATGTTTCACTGTTGCAGCAGCGAACACGAACTCCCTACAGGCTCTCCTAGCCTTCATAAAGGCATATAGGTCTTTTACTAAGGTGGCCATATGTATTTTGGCCAAGACCATGAGCATGTCTTGGGTACTTCGATGGGCTGAACACATCTCTATGAAGTTTTGTAGGGATAAGGAGGCCGCAAGTCTCTCCTTTGTCTCTTGTTCCTTGCACAAAAGAAAATCAGAAAGTTTAGGGAGATTCTCGCTAAACTGTCGTCCAGCGATGTCCGCGTCCAGTTTCCCTACTGTAAAGGTTAAGTGGACTTCCTTCCAATCCTCCTCCTGCATGGGCAAGGCTAGTGACAGAGGCCTGCACTCCTCAAGCGCAGGGCATGGTCTGCCAGCCGCCACTGCCTTGGCAACAGATTTAAATGCCTTCCACGTAAAGGGGAATGCTATTGAAGCAAGAGCAAGAAAGGTAGGGTGTCTCTTACTCAGGGCGAACACCTTCGACACCGAGTAACCTGCCTTTCTCAGGGTACTTGACAAGATAGCCTGTGCCTTATCGTGGTCGAGAACCGTGACTTCCTTCGGTTCCGTTTCTTTTTCTGACGTTGGTTCATGCTTCAGTCGAATGAAGCAATCAGGGAAAGCGTTAAAGCTTGGCCAAAACTGGATTTCGTCCAAAGGGACACCTCCCATCTTCTCTGAGATGTAGAGTTTGCCGTCTAAAATCGGCATAAGCTGCGCGTACCTCCAGGGATTGGTTTTGGAGCATGTCGGGAGGTCTTGGTCTCTGGGTCGCTTGAATGACCCACGGAAGGCGATGAGTGGAGCTTCACGGAGCTCTCTCTTGAGTTTCGCTTCCTTTGTTTCGCCTTGTTTGCGAAAGTTTTCCATTAGACCCGTAAGATGGGCCAGTAACTGGGCCATTTTGTCTAATAGAGGGGTAGAAGGTGAAGACGTCGAGCTTAATGGCTCCAGGGCCGGCACAGATGGAAGTAATTGCGACACGACATCGTCATCTTCTTCCAGGGGTGCCTCCTGCCCTCCGTCTCGATGGCAATCTGGACGCAGGGAGGTGTGAATCGGGCTTGGGACACCACTATTTCACTACTTGCTTTCGGGAACAGTAAGCTACGCATCCTATTGTTAGGTAGGTAGGTATGGCCCCAGAGAGATCTTCTGGAACCCTCTTACCCATTTGCGTAGTTTCTTACGTGCCGCATCCCTAAACTCCATTTACTTGGGATCATCAAAACCTTCGGTCACTAAGGTCCGGCAGATATTGCAGACTTGGGGGTCCCAATATTGCAGGGATTCGGTAATAATATTGCAGGGGGCAT
Source organism: Palaemon carinicauda (assembly GCF_036898095.1). Classification (NCBI taxonomy): domain Eukaryota; kingdom Metazoa; phylum Arthropoda; class Malacostraca; order Decapoda; family Palaemonidae; genus Palaemon; species Palaemon carinicauda. The sequence goes on along the minus strand of NC_090727.1, from coordinate 22,024,475 downwards.
GAGACCTGCATGCTTTATGACCGTAAAAGTACTTACTCTTAAGATTGCAGAAGACTGCATCACATTTCATCTGGGGTTCCTCCTGTAAAGAAAGGAAAGCAGAATGAGTGTACGATTGTTTATCTCACCTGATAAGCAATATGTAATTAGTCATCTTTTAATTATTATAGCCTAGGATAGTAAACTAGAAGGGAATAGTGAGAGACACATACTTGTGTATCCCTTGCAAACAATTGCTGTAACCTCCCCCCAGTATTAAATATAAAGAGTTTCCTTTATCAAGGCAACTCGAAAGAAAAGGATTCTAACCCCTAGGGATAGAAAAGTGTACACTGCCACTGACCCTTCTAATTATTTAATACTGTGGAGTAAGTATAAACTGATTTCCAATCAGAGTATTGAAGGAATTCTCCTCTTTCAATATATAGTAGGTTCGGTCTCAGCAGAAGCCTGCACAAGAGTACGCAAGATATGTTAGAAATTGACTACTGTATAATAATACTATAGTTTTCTGTTTGCAGTATATACTAAATTGCAAAAATACTGGCTACTGTATAATCATATACTGTAGTTCAGCCTGTGTGCTGCCGGCATGGCTAGCACCTGGTGGCACAGTCCAGCCGGCATGTCGCCGACTGGACTAGAAATTAGAAAAGACACATATTTGTGTATCCTACCCAGCCAATTGCTGTGACCTTCCCTTCCAATATTAAAACCATAGAGTTTCCTGATCAGGGAAGCTCAAAGACAAGGGTTCTAACCTTTAAGGATAGAAAGTGTACTATCACTGGCTCTTGTAAATTATTTAATATTGTAGGGTAAAATGTAAACTGATTTCTAATCAGAGTATTGAAGAAATTCTATTCTTTCAGTATAGGATTGGTCTCAGCAAACGCCTGGGCAAGGATACCCAAGATATGTTGGAAAATAACTACTAGTATAATATATACAATAGTTTTCTATCTGCAGTATATACCATACTGCAAATATACTGGTAGTAGGTTGGCCAGGGCACCAACCACCCGTTGAGATACTACCGCTAGAGAGTTATGGGGTCCTTTGACTGGCCAGACAGTACTACATTGGATCCTTCTCTTTGGCTACGGTTCATTTTCCCTTTGCCTACACATACACCAAATAGTCTGGCCTATTCTTTACACATTCTCCTCTGTCCTCATACACCTGACAACACTGAGATTACCAAACATTTTTTTTCTCTCTCAAGGGGTTAAGTACTGCACTGTAATTGTTCAGTGGCTACTTTCCACTTGGTAAGGGTAGAAGGGACTCTTTAGCTATGGTAAGCAGCTCTTCTAGGAGAAGGACACTCCGAAATCAAACCATTGTTCTCAAGTCTTGGGTAGTGCCATAACCTCTGTACCATGGTCTTTCACTGCCTTGGGTTAGAGTTCTCTTGCTTGAAGGTACACTCGGGCACACTGTTCTCTCTTGTTTCTCCTCCTCTTGTTTTGTTAAAGTTTTTATAGTTTATATAAGAAATATTTATTTTAATATTGTTGCTGTTCTTAAAACAATTAATTTTTTTCCTTGTTTCCTTTCCTTACTGGGCTGTTTTCCCTGTTGGAGCCCCTGGGCTTATAGCATCCTGCTTTTCCAACTAGGGTTGCAGCTTAGCAAATAATAATAATAATAATAATAATAACTGTATAATCATATACTGTAATTCAGCCAGCATATAGCCGGCATAGCTACTCCCTGACGGCACAGTCCGGCCGGCATACTAGCTGATAGAGGGAGAGAAAGCATGGAGTGAAGGACTGCCTTATTACTGTGTATCCTTACATTAAATAAGGATGTAAATATATAATTTACTGCCTTTCCTTAGAAAGAAGGTTCAAATGGAAGGGGAGAATGCATCATTCAGGCTTCCATCCAACCACAAGTACCGTTGCCGGCATAGGGCCGGCAGGCTAGTACCCGGCGGCATTGGTACAGTCGGCATGTCGCCAACTGAGTCAGTACCTGTCGGCGCCGGCCCGGCCGGCATGCCGCCAGCCGGGTTAGTACCCCAGTTGCAGGACTTTTGGACGGCAGTCCAAGGGAGGACTGAAGAACCTTGGTGATAGAAGGGTCTCTCCCCTGCAGCCGTCAAACAGCTGCTATGTAGGAGCACGTCCGGCCCCGCAACCCGCCGGCAATCGGTGATATTGCAGGACGACGGCCATAGTAAAAGGACAGAGAGCGGCGGGAAAAGGGTCCTACATCAAGTGTAAAAGGTGGCGGCAATGTTGCCGCCCCCACTACACAAGGGAGAAACTCTGTTTCAGTATAGGCGCCGTCCTAGGCGGCAGAAGAATGTCTATTCTTCAAGCTAGGGTCTGCCGACATAGTGTTAGGAGGGGCCGGCAGGTTTTCCGCCCCCTCTCAACAAAAGAGAAACATCGTTTTAGTGCCGGTGCCATCCTAGGCTTTAGAAGAATATCTATTCTTCAGCCTAGGGTCTGTCAGCATAGGACTAGTCTTCTAAACCGCAGGGAGAAGGTGGCGGCAACATACCACCACCCCAGATGGGGTTTAGGGAGGCTTGGCCTCCTATAACGGCGGCTATAAGCCGGCAGGGGAGTGACTACTCGCCGGTATAAGCCGGCAGGGGAGTGACTACTCACCCTGCCGGCCTGCCGCTGGCAAAAGACTGAATTCTCTGAGATTCTGTCGAAAACCAAAGCCGGACACTCGCCGGCAAGGTGGGAGACAGAAAAACCCTAGCCTAGTCAAGCTGGAGTAACTACTCTATGTCAAGACCAGAAAGGGCTGCAGTCTGCGGCAGCACTCAGAGAGAAAGAGGGATTACCCATGACTCTCCAAGGAGACAAGTATCGATCTATATAATTCTAGGAGATATACTATCTCCCTTAGAATCTCTAAAACGATACAAAAGAGTAAACGGGGAAAGGTCTGAAAGTATACTACATCGCTTAGGTTAGGTAACCTAGGCAAGACGAGATCTCGGTTACCTAAATCACCGAAACTCTTAACGTATACGATTGACAAAGGAGGAGGAAAATTATGCATACCATAAATATAATTACAAGTATTATTATGCCTAAATAGCTTTCATTATTTAATTAATGCTATTTCAATCGGGAAAGTCGTTCTACTGACTAAATGACACATGCCTAACGAACGACAGCGTCCTTGGCGCCTCCGGTAACAGGCCTAGCTCCTAAGCACAATAAACGGATTTTGAGCGAAGCGAAAAATCTACTTTTGGGTGAGATAGCCATGTCATCCTGATGGAAGGTTCCTTCAGTAGCTTCCTAATGGTATATATGACTACAGTAGATATTCCCAGAGAATTAAACTAAAGGTTTCACAGAATTCTAACTTCTGGCGTGAGTACCCTTAAGGTTTCCCTTTAGGATATCGAATAATAACGGGACGTATACTTAACACGCCACATAGCTATTTGCACCCCACATAGCGTTTACGCTTCGAGGGGGAAATTGGTGGCAAGTTATGGGAGGAGCCGTTACAAAGTTCTCCTCCTCTGTTACTGATATGGTACTCGGATGACGTCATAAACGACGCCATCTTGACTGACGACATAACCGCCCGCGTCCTCCATTCCTTCTGTAGTAGCGTCTATGACCAGGTGTTTTTTCCCAGTTTTCGCTATTTACAACCAGCATGTCACAATCTCTAGCTTCTTCTGCCCCTGGAAAGTTGAGTACCATATTCTTATATTGTATACATTAGCTCTGGCCGTAAAGTAACGCCTTTTTATCTTTAGATACTGTGTTTTGTGGCGGAGCTATTGCCTAACCGGAGGCGTCTCTGACGCTGTTGTTCGCTTCGCATGCTTTATTTAGTTAGCCAGAACAACTATCCCGGTTTCATAACTAATTATCAGTATTAGTTATTTAGTCTTCATTGCTAGGAATTAGTTATATTATGCCGATAGTATTATTTCATTTCGGCGAGTGTAGGTAGCCGAATTTACGACGCTAGAGTTGCCAGCTCATCCCCTAGGCTCGATAGCCTAGGCCTTTTAGTTTGCTTTCATGCGTGATATAATAAGTGGTCCTGGTGTTAATTTATTAAATGAAGATATTAGGCATTTATACATATAAGATTCAGTGATTGCACATGATTTTTCTCCTAGAAAGTATACAAGGGGTTTTGATGATCTTGGTAGTCGATTCCCTTGCCCCTAACCTATGGCTTAGGGGCTTTTGAATACTTTCACACCTCCCCGGTTACTTTTGCATTAAAGTAATCTCTCCTCCCTCCGAGGTAGCCTAGGCTACATGCTAGCTCTCCTTACCTTGAATGTATTCAAGTGAAGTTAGGCTAGGATTTTCTTTCCCTGCCCAGAGCCATAGTTCATGAGCTTTGAGTTAGGGTTAGAACCTCAGAATATCAGTCGTTTGCCCCCAGCCACCCCTTTAGGTGAATGAACTCTCCTTTTGGGTCTCCGCTGGACGGCAAAAGGGGGGGGGGGGCCCGCTCTGCCCTTCCCCCTAGGCCACACCTGGTAGGGTTACGACCCTCCCTCCCTGTGGCCTAGCGACTCGTCCTACGCCTGCCTTCTCCGGGCTAGGGGAGATGCTCCCCCTAGCCTAGGTTAGGCAGGCTCTGGGATTCTGTTTCTTTGTAGTTTGGGATGGCACGACCATGCCGTTCTTTTACTGTACTAACCCACCCTAGGTTGGGGAATGTACTCTTCCTATACCTGGGATGGTAAGCTGGAGATTGCATAATAATCCTCGCAGACTCGATCGAAAAGGTTAGATCAACAGGGAACACCACCGTGCGAATTCGCTACAAAATTAGGAATGACCGCCATCTTGATACTCAATGTAGTATGGGAAATAGGGTAACCTTGATAACACTCCCCTTCCAAATTTGCCACTCTTCCCCCTCGAGGCCAAAGCGCTATTCGGGATGAAGATCGCTATGTGTCGTATCAAGATAAACGTCCCCTGATTTTTGTGATATCCTTAGGAGAAATTTTAAGGATATTCGCGCCAGGAGTTAGAATTCTGGACACCTAAAGGTAAATTCTCTGGGAATATCCCTGTAATTCATATGTCCCTTGGGAAGCTACTATTAGGAACCTTCCATCAGGACGACATGGCTTGAGCCCAAAAAATCCATTGTCTTCGAAGTGAATTGAGTTAACATCTCCTCGACGGAATTGTCACTCCTCATATGGAACTTCCAGCGTTCTGGCCCTCAGTTGAAAGTTAGACCACCTCCTTGGAACATTGTCAGGGTCTTACGTCACAGAAAGGAGCCCCTTATGAGCCTCTACGTCAAGCATTGGATAAGGACATCACCTTAAATACGGTTTTCTTTTGGCCCTGACCTCTGCAGGTGGAGTCAGCGAGCTACATGGTCTTTCATACGTCATCACCTATTCAAGGGGATGGGTGGCAGGTCACACTTGGTTTCGTCCCAGAGTTTGTTGCAAAGACTCAAAATCCGTCCGTAGCGAATCCTAGATTTGGGCCCTTTCAGATTGGGAGTCTCTGAACGGTATCAGACAATACTGATCAACTATGCCCCATAAGGACGATGAGGTTATATCTCATAACGATGAGAAGAGCTCAACCCCAGATCAACAAGCTGTTCGTCAGCACGGGGAAGACCAAGAGGAGAATCATGAAGAACTCAATCTCCTCTTGGATCAGGCAAGTAATAGAAAAGGGCACGGGCCTCAGATACCTCAACGTCAGGTAGACGTCCCCCTGCCCATGATGTCAGGGGAGTAAGTACTTCCTTGGCATTCTGAAAGAATTTTTCTGTTCAGCAGGTACTACAAGCAGGTAGGGGTAACGTCAAACAACATTCACCTCCTGCTACCTGCAAGACGTAACGGAGAAGAGGAGCCTAGACACATTCTCAATAGGTCCTGTGGTGGCTGTTCATAACGTGATCTAAGCACCTCAGCTCCCTTGCGGGACAAGTATCAGTGGTTCTAGGGCGGAAGATTACCCACGAAGTAAATCTAGGATGAATGCGACAGTGACTGGCCACTTCCTACTTCATCTTTCCCTCTCTTGGGGTGCAGTATTCCGGGAAATCTGCACAACTGACCTTGTTCTTCTGTGGGTGAATTTCACGCTCTTTGGACAAGCGCATATACATTTACAGTATATATGTGTTATGTCCCTGTCCTCCTGTCGGGGGTGGGGGGAGGGGGGGGAAGAAATATATATTAGTAGAGGGCACGGCATGAATAGCTATGATTTATTTTCCAAGAGATTAATTCCTTACTCTCCAGCAATGATTGCCCGGGCCGTTCCCCTACGAGGATAACGTGGTGCAGGATCCCTCAACTATACAGAGACTGTCCCGGGACAGTTGCCAGCCAGATGGTTTTGGACTTCCACCTACAGGCGAGTCTCCACAGTATAGAGCGGAAGTTTTGTATTTTGCTCAGGAATAAATGACAAATTTGGAAGTAATTTAGCATTATTTCCGAGCAATACAAACCTACAGCTCTTTACACATACAGACCCGCCTGCACCAACCCCCTGAAAGTCCTGCTGCAATTACAAAAGTGACGGTTAGTCCCTAGTGCTGGTGTGAGCGGGAGGGTTAACCTACCCCGCTCCCTGTCCCCGCTAACTAGTGGTTTTACACGCTGACAAAAAATCTTATCGGCTGGTTTCAGCTTCGCCAAAATAATACTCCATAGTAAAGAGCTGCAGGTTTGTATTGCTAGGAAAAATACAAATGACTTCCAAATTTGTCATTTGATTAAAGCTTTATAGTATAAATATTTTGCGTTGAATTGACATTGAGCTTCAAATGTATTAATCAGGCAATGATTGTATTCTGAAAGTACAGGAATACCTTGATGTATTCTGGAAAATTTTGTTCAAGGTCTTTAGATGTTTATTGAAAAGTAAAAGGATTTTTATCAGAGGTAGAGGTATTATTCTAATATTACCTTTTGAGAAGTCAAACAATTGAATTTTTCTTTTGATATTTTTATTCCATTTCAGGAGGATCAACGTCGAATACAAATTTATGGAGATACAGTACATCATGTCGTCCATAGGTAGTGACTTAAGTGTGCTTCTCTTGCGCTTGGAGCATGTAAAGGTAAGTCATTGGACTAATTAGAATTATTTTACTTTGAAAAAAAAAGGTTTTAATTGATGAAATATTGTAGAATGGGATGCCGTAAAACCATTGTTTCATTGTACACTGATTATGCATTGTAAGGTGTGTGGGACACCATAGAGGGGTCTAGTGATCTATGGAAGTGCGGTACAGAAGGTCTTTCAACATACAAACATTCGGAGATCACTCACTCACTCACTAAATCCCATCCGGAATTCTCCGGGTTGGGTCCTGCATCTGATATCGCCATTCTCTCCAGAGACTCCTATCCAATGCCATCTGTGCCAGCTGCTGAAATGTCTTGCCTCTATTTGCTTTCTTGAAGGTTTTTACCCATGTATCTCTTGGTCGTCCTCTCGGTCTATTTCCGGCCACTTGACCATGAAGCACTATCTTTGGCCATATGTCCTGTTCCATCCTCTGTACATGCCCAAACCATCTCCTCTGAATATCTTCCACTCTAATCAGAATTGTGTCCTCAACACCAGCCATTTCTCTCACTCTCTCGTTCGTAATTCGGAGATACTAACACAAATCCAACTGAAAATAACAAAGATAGGGTGAAAAAATACTGTAATAGATCAATACGATATCATTTAACCCTTTTACCCCCAAAGGACGTACTGGTACGTTTCACAAAAGCCATCCCTTTACCCCCATGGACGTACCGGTACGTCCTTGCAAAAAAATGCTATAAAAATTATTTTTTTCATATTTTTGATAATTTTTTAAGAAAATTCAGACATTTTCCAAGAGAATGAGACCAACCTGACCTCTCTATGACAAAAATTAAGGCTGTTAGAGCAATTTAAAAGAAATATACACCAAAATGTGCTGGGAAAAAAGTAACCCCTTGGGGGTTAAGGGTTGGAAATTTCCAAAAAGCCTGGGGGTAAAAGGGTTAATACAGTAAGCAAAATGGCATTTGTAATAACATGATATATATTTTATATAAAACCTGATTATTTGTTGACTTTTGTAGCTGGAAATTATAGGCATGGAATTCAGGTTAGGCCTAACCCTAGGTCAATATGTAACAAAATTCAACTAACAAACAGCTTCTTGGAACCAAGTAAGTTTGTAAGTTGAGGAACTATATTTTATTATATTTCAAGTCTTGTATTTTGCTGCCCAACTGGTTAGTGTTGTTAGGTGTAATGGTTAAACTTTGCTGTAGAGTTCAAGGTGACAACATTCTAAATGCTTTTGAAACAAGTAGTAGAAATAGCAATCAGACGTTTCAGACCGCCATCAATGAAGAGTGTCAACATTTTACTCCGGTCTAAGGACCGAGCTTTCCCTTCTTCCTACGTTGACCGTGAATGATTCTACTGTATATTGAATACAGTAATAACTGGAATTGCTTTCTTGATCTGGATCACCTCCATAATCTAGTGGGGTCTTTCCTGAGCATAATACATATCCGTTGTTAAAGTTGGTGAGAATCCCGCAAGAAGTTTTGCCGTATTCCTGCAAACAGACAGACAAATAAGCAAATAAATGAATAAATGCAAGTCATTTTATAACCATCTTGGCAGTGGAAACAAAGCTAAAATTCTCCATAAGATGTGGAAGGCAATGTTAATGGATAAATATGCATTTTATCCCAAGGGAGAAGTTTGTACATGAAGGCTGTTAAGTTACATCTTTGGAATCTGGAAATATCTAGAATATCTCTACTGTCTTTATCATGTTTGTTAATTTATCTTCAGAGGTTTTTTGATATATGATTATTATTGTTATTCTAATTAGTTGAGCTACAACCCTAGTTGGAAAAGCAGGATGCTACAAGCCCAAGGGCTCCTACAGGAATGAATAGCCAAGTGAGGAAACAAAATGAATAAACTACATGACAAGTAATTAACAATCAATATAAAATACCCTAAGGTCAGTATCAATGCTAAAATAGATCTGTCATACATAAACTATGAGAGACCTATATTAGTCTGTTCAACATAAAAACATTCGCTGTAGAACTTCTGAAGTTCTTTTACCCTGAGATTATGTAATAATTTTACTTTTCTGGGCTCGACCTGTGTCGCTCCGTGAAATGCTCCTTATAGCACCATTTCTAAGGCATAAATATTGCTAAATATACCAGAGAAAAAAGATGCATGGAATGCCAGGAATAAACCCAGCTCGCTCACTCTAATTGAGTGTCGGTATAGTAACTGGGGCGTGTTAGAACCACAACCATATATTGTCTCTTTCAGTTCTCTCCCGCCATCAAGAGCGCTTCCCTTGCGACCCTCAAGACCTGGGTTGGTGGCTTTGGCCGGAACGTTAGGGCAAAGCAGCCATATATTTTGGCGGAGGAGATGTGCTCCCTCCTCTATCCCAATACCAAGATGTCGGTGGCAGTGGCATCAGATGTGGCGGCTCCAATCATCGCCAGGATTCGTGAGGAAACTCAAGCCTTCCCAGTGTCCTTTTCGAGCCAGCTCATGGAGAAGATGGGGAGTATTGTGTAGTCCCAGATTGGCCCTATTGCTGATCGTCTACAGTTGATGGACTCTTTCACCCAACGACTGCAGAATCAGGAGAACATGCTGGAGAATCTCTTGAGGTCCTGGCTCCCGCAGCAACAGCAGTTTGTGGTCCCGGATGCGTCAAAGCTCCCAGCATTTGTGAAGAGCAACCCGTGGAGGTTGGCCCTTCATGCCCCGTTCTCAGAGGGCGTGTTGACTATTGAAGGTTGTGGTACCCGTCCAGTTGAGGACTTTTGAGTTCTACCCGCCGGGTTTGCAGTTCCCCTTTCCAGGTTATGCACGCCTGACAGAGGACGCGCTAGTCAGGATGGATAAAGTTCCGAAGGAAACTGTCATATTCCTGAAGGAGCAGGCTCAGTCCGCCTGGGTCCGGACCCTGACTGAATGGGAGTGCGTGAATACCAAGTTAACCCCTTATAAATAAAGGAACGTATGCCATGTTTGTGGTCGAGGAACAGACTCCTACTCCGTGCACCACCAAGGTGGTGGATCTTACTTTGAAAGCGGCTATGGAGGACAAACCTATGCCACAACTTAAGGAGACAGACCTGACTTCTTTGCTATTCCCAGGGAACCAAGACTGCTGGCTTGATGCACCGGCTACCTTCACGGCGGGAAAGTTTGCTCCGACTCCCCAGGCTGCCGGATTCGTTAATTAGGACGGAGTATGAGGCTCGAGTCAGACTGAGTAGGTCTATTAACTCGGCTACTATGGCGGAGATGTCTTCTTTGGTTTACGCTGATGAGTCTCTCTTTAAGATCTTGACGAAGTCCTTGCTTCACACGCTTCAGTGTGATGCATACGACTTTGCTGTCGCTCGTCGTGCGTACCGGAAGCACGTTTTAGCAAAGGCTTCCATTAGGCATGAGCCTAACAGGCTGATTAAAGCCTCGGTTTGGGGGCCAGATTTTTTCCCAGATGATGTGGTGAACAGCATCCTCAGTGAGGCAGCCAGGGTCAGTCAGACCCTTCGAGTCAGGTGGGGTCTCATCCCTAAGAGGAAATTTGAATCCACTGAGTTCACAAACCCAACCTGTGGTGCAGGCAGTGCCTGTACCCCAGGTGCGCCATCCTTCCACCTCTAAACCTCAGCCCCAACAACAATTTGAGCTAGTAAGCCAGCCACCTCAGCCATTGACTTCGTTCTCGACTTCTCCTGCTTATAACCCTGCCTTTGAATCTCAAGGCCTGGTTCAGGGGTGTAGTAGGCAAGCGAGAGGGGGTAGGTCTAGGGGACCCTTTCGCTACAGAGGAGGTGGCGAGTTTCGAGGAGGGGCAGAGGATCCCGAGGGAGCCGTGGTGGCAGACCTTCTGCGAACCAATGAGACTCCTCAGGTAGGGGGGAGGCTATACCTTTTCCGGAGCCGTTGGACGTTCAACAAGTGGGCACATAGCATAGTATCAAACGGCCTAGGGTGGAGTTGGATTCCAGAGCCCCCTCCACCGATCAGTTTTTATCAGAGTCCAACGGCAGATCTCACGCTTTTTGCACAAGATCTCCTTCTCAAGAATGCGGTAAAGGAGGTAAAGCGTTTAAAATTTCAAGGTAGCTAATTCAGCGTGCCAAAGAAAGACTCCGACAAACGAAGGGTCATTTTAGACCTGTCTCGTTTGAATACATTCATTCAATGCGACAAGTTCCATATGCTGACTGTCTCGCAGGTACGGACCTTACTTCCCCATGGGGCCATCACCACTTCTATCGATCTTACAGACGCTTATTATCATGTTCCAATAGCACGACATTTTCGTCCCTTTCTGGGCTTCAAGCTTGGCAAACGAGCATGCGCCTTCAGGGTGATGCCGTTCGGTCTCAAATCGCTCCCAGGATATTCACGAAGTTAGCGGAAGCAGTGGTCCAAGAGCTGAGAACTCAGAGAATACAGTTAGTGGCCTATCTAGACGATTGGCTTATTTGGGCCAACAGCGACAGGGAATGTCACGAGGCGACGGACAAAGTCATAAAGTTTTTGGAACACTTAGGGTTCCGAGTGAATTTCAAAAAGTCCCGCCTGATTCCGGCGTCGTGTTTCCAGTGGTTAGGTCTCCAATGGGACCTGACCACCCACAAACTGTCGATTCCCCCACAAAAGAGGAAATGGATAGCAAAGAGCATGAGAAGATTTCTCAAGGCCAAACTTACATCTCTGAGAAACCAAGAAAGGGTCTTAGATTCACTCCAGTTTGCTTCTGTAACAGACGTTCTACTGAAAGCCAAATTGAAGGACATCAATCGCGTTTGGCGATCCAAGGCAAACAACAAAAGTCGGGGCAAGGTTTCAAGGATTCCATCTATTCTAAGGAAAAGACTTCACCCATGGACGAAAGTCAGAAACTTGGCGAAGTCGGTACCGGCATTAGTACTCCATACGGATGCCTCCCTAAGCGGTTGGGGGGGTTATTCCCCATTCAAGAAGGTCCAAGGTTTGTGGTCGATGACCTTTCGTTAGATGCACATCAATATTCTAGAGGCCATGGCAGTATTCTTGACTTTAAAACGACTCTCCCCGTCAAAGAATCAACATATCAGATTAGTTCTAGACAGCACGGTGATAGTTCAGTGCATCAACAGGGGAGGTTCCAAGTTTGGTCACATCAATCAGATGATGATTGCCATTTTTTCCTTGGCAACAAGGAACCATTGGAATTTGTCAGCAGTTCACCTGGCGGGCGTAAGGAACGTAGTGGCCGATGCACTTTCACGGACGACCCCCCTGGACTCAGAATGGTCCCTGGACCAAGCGTTATTCCGTTGGATTTGCCAGCTGGTTCCGAATCTTCAAGTGGATCTATTCGCCACGGACTCGAACCACAAACTCCAATGTTATGTAGCCCCCAACCTGGACCCTCTGGCCTTTGCCACGGATGCCATGTCCCTCGACTGGAACACCTGTCAGAGGATCTACCTGTTTCCTCCTATAAACATGCTGATGAAAGATCTGGACAGGCTCAGGACTTTCCAAGGACAGACTGCTCTAGTGGCTCCCAACTGGCCAAAAATCAATTGGTTTCCCCTCTTGGTGGAATTGGGTCTCCGTCCTTGCCGGATCCCCAACCCGATGTTAATGAAAAAAGTACAAACTTGCAATGTGTCAGCTTCCTCAAGAATTCTGAGTGCCCTAACTTTATGGACTTCATGAAATTTGCGGCTCAGAAGGATGCTGATATCAATCTCCTTAACCCATTGTTCCTGGAATCGGATAAGAGGGATTCCACCCTTCGGCAATATGATTCTGCTGTTAAGAAGTTAGCAAAGTTTATGAAGGACTCGGATGTTCAGACAATGACTGCCAATCTGGCAGTTACCTTTTTCAGAACTTTGTTTGAAGGGGGGCTACTAATTAGTACTATTACCATGATTAAGTCCGCCTTAAAGAAAATATTTCAATTCGGGTTCAATATTGACCTTACGGATTCATATTTCTCATCTATCCCCAAAGCTTGAGCTAGACTAAAACCGGCAACCCGTCCACACGCGGTTTCTTGGTTTCTAAATGATGTCCTTAAATTAGCCTCTGACACTGATAATGACTCATGCTCCTACATAACGATTCTTAGGAAAACGTTATTCTTGGTTAGTTTAGCTTCAGGAGCCAGGATATCTGAACTCTCGGCATTATCTAGAGAGCCGGGTCGTCACATTGACTTTCTTTCTTCTGGCGAGGTCTTGCTCTCTCCAGATAGACTTTTCTTCGCAAAGAATGAGGATCCCCAGAATAGATGGACCCTGTGGAAGATTGTTCCACTCTCTCAGGATCTCTCCCTGTGCCCTGTTAACACTCTGAAAGCTTACTTGAATAGAACTCCTAATACGTCTTCAAGCGCTCTGTTTGTTTGAGAACATGGAGGAACTATTTCCCTGAAAGGGATTAGGCAGCAGATCCTTTACTTTATTAAGCAAGCCAATCCTCATTCAGTCCCACATGCCCATGATATCCGGGTGGCGACCTCAGTTAATTATTTCCATCACATGAATTTTGAAGAATTAAAACGATACACAGGTTGGAAGTCACCAACGGTCTTTAGACACCACTATTTGAAATCTTTGGAGGCCCTTAAATTTACAACAGTGGCAGCAGGGAACGTAGTTCCTCCGGATATAGTGGAACCATTATAATTAGGTCCTTTCTTCTTATTCCTTTTTCTTTTAGTGCCTTGTCTCCTTATAAGGAGCGGGCCGTCACCTGCCTTGCCTACTCTCATGGGCCGTACCTTTGTCATTCATTTGGTTTGCACCCTACCCTTTGGTTATGATGTATATAGTGTATTTATGTCTTTGTTTGTTATCATTAGTTATCTCATAGTTTTTTTTGTTGAGAGTTTCCCCAGAATCTCTGGCTGTTAATTTTTGGTCGATATCTGAGTTTTGTACTTTAAGAATTGGTAGTTTACGATTTGTTATTAAACTCTCTTAATTCCATATTCTATTTTTATTTCAGTTCCTTACTTTTATGTGTATTCCCAGGCATTAGGACCAATTCTCTGTTATTATTTCACGGAGCGACACAGGTCGAGCCCAGAAAAGGGATTTTGACGAAGGAAAAATCTATTTCTGGGCGAGGAACCTGTGTCGCCCAGTGAACCCACCCCTCTCTGTTTCCCTTACCCTAGGCTGGTCCAAGCTTGGGGTGCTAGGAGGAATGAAGGAGGGAGCGTGGGGAAGGGTAGGGGTGGGGGGAGGGTAGTAGTAGTAGAGGGCAGTACAGTAGTCGGATGTAGAACGGCACCTCGTAGTTCCAGGGGATATCGAAGAAGGAGAGGTCTAACTGGTGAGGGACCTATGGTCGTGGTTCCAACACGCCCCAGTTACTATACCGACACTCAATTAGAGTGCTCGACCTGGGTTTACAGTATTCCTGGCATTCCATGCATCTTTTTTCTTTGGTATATTTAGCAGTATTTATACCTTAGAAATGGTGCTGTAAGGAGCATTTCACGGAGCGACACTGGTTCCTCGCCCAGATATAGATTTTTCCTTCGTCAAAATCCCTTTATTAGGTGAATGAGAGAAATATTTTCTCAAAAGTCTTAATGTAGACTTTGATCTTAGTTTAGTTTAATACACTTGATGACATAACGTAATCAGGAAAGATATTTTCTTTGGAAAAGTTTGCTCAAGTGATTTCACCAATTCAAGATTGAGAAAATTCTGACAATGCTAAAAACGGTTTGGTGAGATACTACCGCCAGAGAGTTATTGGGTACTTTCCCTGGATCCCTTTCTGGTTATGGCTCATTTTTTCTTTGCCTACACATACACCAAATAGTTTGGCCTATTCTATACACATTTTCCTCTTTCCTTATACACCTGACAACACTATGATAGCTGAAAAATGCTTCACTCAAGGGGTTAACTTCTGCACTTTAATTGTTCATTGTCTACTTTCCTCATGGTAAGGGTAGAAGAGACTTATGCTATGGTAAGCACCTATTCTAGGGGAAGAACATTCCAAAATCAAAACAATGTTCCCATCTCTTTGGTAGTGCCATAGCCTCTGTGCCATGGTATTCCACTGTCTGGGGTGAGACTTCTCTGTCTTAGGGTACACTCGGGGACACTATTCTATCCGTGTTTTTGTTTCCTTACTGGGATATTTTCACTGTGGACCCCTTGTCCTTATAGCACTCTGAGTTTCTAAATAGTATTGTAGTTTAGCAAGTAATAATAATAATAATTATAATAATAATAATAATAATGATAATAATAATGATAATAATGAAAATAATAATAATAATAATGATAATAGTTATAATGATGATAATGATAATAATAATGGTAATTAATAATTAATGATGATAATAATAGTAATAATAATAATAATAGTAATATTAATAATAATGATAATAATAATAATAATAATAGTGAATGTTCGAGAAAGTAATCGGGGCCATATTCGCAAAGATGAACTCTTAATCAAAGGCTCTCATGCTTGTGTTAGATTATGATCTGTATGACAATCTCAGAATAATAGCAGTTACTTCTCATCTCTTCTGCCTTCCCCTCGACATAACATTTTCATTCTAATTGTTTTCTTAATAGGATTCTAAAGGTAGCATTTTAGATTGAAGTAGCTTATTGGAAACATCCCTGCCTAACTATCTGTTGGACTGGGGTTCGAAACTCGCTCAAGCTCAATAGTTTCTTGTAGTGTCTGTAACTTCACCATCCTTGTGAGCTAAGGATGGGAGATTTAGGGAGCCTATAGGTCTACTTACTGAGTCATCAGCAACCATTGCCTGGCACAAGTTGTATCCAATTGTAGGGTTTGAATATTCATATATGAAAAAAGACTTGAGATAACCCACATGTAAAAATCAATCAAATATTTAAGGAAATTAGATAATACAGATGTTCTAGTCTCAAGTAGAACTTATTGAGAGTTATCATCAAATGATATTTTGTAATATAGTTTTAATATTAGAGAAAGATTACTTACATTTATCTTGAAGTGCAGCACAGTAGCAGATATTTTGTAGACCATTAAATAGAACGGTTAATAGATTTTGTATATGTTGATTAATTAGTAAGAGTACTGTATGACCCTTTTGAGTTGGCAAGAGATTGAAATGCCCCTAATCTGATATTTTATTCCAGGCAGATCAGCTGGAATTGAAAATTCGGAAGAATAGAATTCCTAACGACTCCAACCCGAGACCTGGATTTTGGTCCCCGGAGACCTGGGCTTGGGCTGCCCCTTAACCCCTCCCTTGCACATGTAAAGGAAATGAAAAATGAGGCGTAGGCGACATCCTAGTGTACCCAAGTCTTTTTGCCGTCTGGATTCTGAGCATGTGACGGTAAGGCATTGATATAATTGCAATTATGATATCAGTTTGTTCCTACTTGAATACAAACCCATGTCATTTGTATGGGTAAGCTTTTGGCTCACTTATTACCTACGCCAAGGAGGTAATACAGTAAAATCGAGTCGGTTTATTTATTCATTTATTTGACTGTGTGTCTGTGAACTTCACAATTTTTGTTATAGAGAGGTCAGGTTGGTCTCATTCTCTTGGAAAATGCCTGAAGTTTCTGAAAAAAATTATCAAAAATATGCAAAAAAAAATATAAATAGCAGTTTTTTGCAAGGACGTACCGGTACGTCCATGGGGGTAAAGGGATGGGTTTTGTGAAACGTACCATTATGTCCTTTGGGGGTAAAAGGATTAATATGACAAAACGTAAATCAACATATTTTTGGCAAAAGTTCACACGTTAGTGTGTGAGACTGTAAATCATTTAAAAAGTTAAACTATTATAGTAGGTGATTAGTGATATCAGTGGTGTACTGTAGGTGTTAATTCAACCTAGTTTAATTTTTTTAGCAAAGGTCTTTCTACTTGTATCTGTATGAATTCAATGTTGAAAACTTGATATAGGAACTCTAGCACGTCTTATTATTAGTACTTATAATATACTTTTTTTTTTTTTTTTTGGTCCTGAAATATTCTAATTTATTTTCTTGAAATATCACAAGTTTTGGGTCTTTGGAATATCATAATTGCTTGTGGCTTAAATTATCTTAATAGTTTTAGGGCTTAAAATATCTTGTTCTAGGTGGCTTAAAATATATATTTTTTGCGGCTTAAAATGTTTTATTTTGTGGGCTTAAAATATCTCATTTTAGGGGGCTAAAATATCTTTTTTGAGGCTTAAAATTTCTTAGTTTTGGAGGCTTCAAGTATTTTACTTTTGCGTCTTTAAATATATTGTTTTAGTAGTCTTAAAATGTCCTACTTTTGGTGGCATGAAATATATTAATTTTGAGGGCTTAAAATATCTTAATTTTGGAGGGTTTAAATATTTCCCCTTTGGGACTTGAAATATCCTAGTTTTGTAGCTTAAAATATCTTACCTTTGTCACTTGAAATATCCTACTTTTTGGGATTAAAATATCCTACTTTTGGGGGCATTAAGATATCCTAATTTGTTTTTGATTTAAGTGATTTATTAGAAATATATTATTTCTTAAAAAATTACTTAAAACTGTACTAAATTTGTACTTTATAAATCTTGATTACCAATTTACTGAGAGTCCCTATTAACACTTTTTTTTTACTTTCAGGTTAATGTGGCCTTCTCCTAGGATGCTTCAAACCCTTTAAATCACTCAAAGTCCAATGGCCCAACATGGTGTTCTAGAAGTTCCACTTTCTCTCCTTCCACTGAAGGACTTTAATAGGAGAGTCCCGATCCCACAGGACTAATCCAGAATAGTCCTTAATGTGCATCATCCTTTCAAGTCTTGGACGGTGTGCTAAGTTATATTGCTAGCTTGCTAATTCACCTACATTCTTTCATTTTTAGTTTCATGAATTTAGTTTTTATACATTAAATTCCCATTCGAAATTGCTTTAATGAATAGTTGAGGACTAAAATTTAGTTAAAAATCAATTTAGGTAAATTCATGTCAATAACTAAGATTGAAATCTTGCGTAAGCAAACCTAAAGTCTTTTAGAGGTAAATTATATCTTATTCTCATCAACCAGGTATCGTCTCTGAAAAAATCTTAATATTGAAATCCTAGTTATGAAATTTCTGGTAGTCCTGATAGAAGATATTTCAGGGAGGGGGTGGGCTTCTTCAAATAGGAGTTAATTCAGGAAGGAGTTATTTAGACATTCTTTCAGGTAGAAGGTGAGCTATTTCAAGTAGCAGTCATTTCAGGTAGGAGTTCTTTCAGTAGAGGGCAGGCTATTTCAGATAGATGCTGGGTTCTTTGAGGTAGGAGTTCTTTGAGGTAGGTTCTTTGTGGTAGGAATTCTTTGTGGTAGGAGTTCTTTGAGGTAGAAGTTTTTTCAGGTAGAGACTGGGTTATGCCAAGTAGCAGTTATTTCAGGTGTGAGTTCTTTCATGTAGAGGGTGGGCTATTGCAGGTAGATGCTGAGCTATTTCAGGTAGGGACTGAGCGGTTTCATGTAGAGGCTGGGCCATTTCAGGTAGGAGTTATTTCATGTAGAGGCTGGGCTATTTCAAGAAGCATATTTCAGGTAGGGGCTGGGCTATTTCAGGTAGGGGCTGGGCTATTGCAGGTAGATGCTGGGCTATTTCAGGTAGGGACTGAGCAGTTTCATGTAGAGGCTGGGTCATTTCAGGTAGGAGTTATTTCATGTAGAGGCTGGGCTATTTCAAGAAGCATATTTCAGGTAGAGGCTGGGCTATTGCAGGTAAGGGGCTGGGCTATTTCATAAAAAAGGCTGGGCTATTTCAGGTAGGAGTTATTGCAGGTAGGTGGTCTATTTCAGATAGAGGCTGGGCTATTTCAGATAGAGGCTGGGCTATTTCATTTAGAGACTGGGCTATTTCAGTTAAATTTTAGTCTAGTGATATCTTCAGTATTTATTTATTTAATCCAGTGGCCATTCAAATCATGAGATCCTAGAAACCAGGTTTTCCTAAATTTATTTGTCAATTTTTACTTTCAAGAATTAAGTATTTATAGTAAGATTTGAAAAAACTTTATGGATATCAAAATAGTTTTAGTTTGTAATTTATATTCTTTTTAAAGTTCGGGAAATAGGGACATATTCGTAAATTAGTTGGGAAAATTTTAAACTGTAGTGTTATTGTATTAGGAATTAAGTTTATATAAGATTACTGAATTATCCGATGCCAAAATTTTCAGTTGAGGGAAATGAGGTTCAAGTTTAAGTATACATAATTCCTTTATTTTTGGGGCATTTAAATTGAGCTGCTTTAAATGCTTATTTCAAGGTGTGTTCTTGTCTAGCCTTTCAATGTTTCTTTCTGTCCTAAAAGCTTGTTTCTTAACACAAAACTCTTTCAAGTTTCAATATTATACCTTGGATAGTTGATCCCCCACATTGCATTTTGAATTTCATAAAGGGTAATAGTTAACACATGAATTTGAAGTCATTTAAAGTTTAAATGCACTATTGGTCCTATATCTAAAAATCTAGAGTATATATTTCAATGTCTGCAATTTGTGTAAAAATTTAGCATACTTTTTATTCTTAATTTTGTAAGA
>NC_090727.1:21979826-22004400 GCF_036898095.1 Palaemon carinicauda | reverse complement strand
TATTAGGAAAAAAGGGGACGTAGTGGTAGATCATTCACCTACTATCGCATTAGCCGCTATAAAAGGACCCAACGTAAAAAAGTCCTCATAGCGAGTCTGAACATTCTTCAAATAATGGGATGCAAAAACAGACTTACTTCTCCAAAATGTTGTATCCATCAGACTTTGCAGAGAGCGGTTCTGTTTAAAGGCCACTGAAGTCGCTACCGCTCTGACTTCATGTGTCTTGACTTTGAGGAGCCTCTGATTCGACTCATCACACTGAGCATGAGCTTCTCGAATCAACAATCTAACGAAAAAAGACAAGGCATTCTTAGACATGGGCATCGAGGGTTTCCGGACTGCACACCACAGAGCGTCTGAGTTACCTCTCAGATTCTTAGTTCTGTCCACATAAAACCGTAGAGCTCTAACTGGACAGAGAACCCTTTCCAATTCACCGCCAGCCAAATCAGAAAGGTTAGAAATCTCGAAGGATTTGGGCCATGGTCGAGAAGGGTTTTCGTTCTTGGCCAGGAACCCCAGTTGCAAAGAACAAATGGCTTTCCCATTCCGAAAACCAATGTTCTTGCTTAAAGCGTGAACTTCACTAACTCTTTTCGCAGTGGCGAGGGTAACTAGAAAAAGGGTTTTCAAGGTTAAGTCCTTAAATGAAGCCGAGTGTAAAGGCTCAAATCTGTCACTCATGAGAAATTTAAGGACAACATCCAAATTCCAGGCGATGGGAGCTGTTTGAATCTTCTTGGTCGTATCACAAAAGACCTAAGTAAATCTCGTAGATCTTTATTATTAGAAAGGTCTAGGTTCCTGTGTCGAAAAACCGTCGCCAACATACTCCTGTAACCTTTAATAGTCGATGACGAGAAGTTATGCTTAACTTTAAGGTCCAAGAAAAAATCTGCTATTTGGGAAAGCGATGTACTGGAAGAGGAAATCGCGTTAGTTCTACACCATTCCCTGAACAACTCCCACTTGGACTGATACACCTTGATGGTTGAAGACCTTCTTGCCCTTGCAATTGCCTTGGCTGCCTTCTTCGAAAATCCTCTAGCTCTAGCGAGTTTTTCGATAGTCTGAAGGCAGTCAGACGTAGAGCTCGGAGGTTTTGATGATTTCGGGCCAAGTGAGGTTGTCTGAGAAGATCGGGTCTCATGGGAAGGCTTCTCGGAACATCCACCATCCATTCCAGTACCTCTGGAAACCAGCTCCTTGACGGCCAGAACGGAGCTATCAGTGTCATTCTGGTCTCCTCGTGTGAAATGAACTTCTGAATCACTTTGTAAAGGATCTTGAACGGAGGGAAAGCATAAACCTCCATGTGTGACCAGTTCATCAGAAAAGCGTCTATGTGTAAAGCTTCGGGGTCTGGAACCGGAGACCAGTAACACTCTAGCCGTTTGGTCTTCGCGGTGGCAAAGAGATCCACGAGAGGTCGACCCCATAACCGCCACAGACTCTTGCAGATGTCCGGGTGCAGAATCCATTCTGTGGAGAGAACCTGACCTTTCCTGCTGAGTCTGTCTGCGCTCACATTGTTGACCCCCTGGATGAACCGCGTCAAAAGAGTCACCTTCCTTTCCTCCGCCCAGATGAGGAGCAGTCTTGCAATCTCGAACAGAGGCCAAGAGTGGGTCCCGCCTTGTTTCACAATATAGGCCAGAGCTGTCGTGCTGTCCGCATTGACTTGGACCACCTTGCCCCTGATCTGCTTTTCGAAGCCGATGAGAGCTAGATGAATAGCTAAAAGCTCTTTTTGATTGATGTGGAGAGAGGTTTGCTCCACCGTCCAAGTCCCCGAAAGTTCCTGCTTCTCTAGAGTGGCTCCCCACCCCGAATTGGAGGCGTCGCAACACAACACGAGGTCTGGGTTCCTCTGAAGTAAAGACAAGCCTTCTTTCAGTCTGGGCTCGTTGTTCCACCATTGAAGATGAGACTTGATGGGAGTCGAGATGGGAATGCAATCCCTGTCGAGGCTGTCCCCTTTCTTCCAATGGCGGTTGAGATGAAACTGAAGAGGACGCAAGTACAACCTCCCCAGGGTCACGAACTTCTCTAACGACGAGAGAGTCCCCAGAAGACTCATCCAATCTCTGACGGAGCAAAGATCTCTCTTCAGGAACGTTTGGACTTTTAGGAGGGCTGCTTGGATTCTCACCGACGACGGAAAAGCCCGAAAACTCCGACTGTGAATCTCCATCCCCAAATAAAGAATCTCCTGGGATGGAATGAGTTGTGATTTTTCCGAGCTCACCAGGAGACCCAGTTCTCTGGAGAGATCCAAAGTCATCTTGAGGTCCTTCAAACAACAATCGGCTGAGGAGGCTCTTATCAGCCAATCGTCCAGATACAGAGAGGCCCTGATTCCCCTCGAATGCAGCATGCTTGCCACGTTCAGCATGATCTTGGTGAACAATAGAGGAGCCGTGCAGAGTCCGAAACAAAGAGCCCTGAACTGGAAGACCTTGTTTCCGTCCATGAACCTCAGATAACGTCTGCAGCTGGGATGAATCGGAAGGTGGAAATAGGCATCCTGAAGATCTAAAGAGACCATCCAATCGTCCTTCCTCACAGCTGCCAGAACTGTTTTCTGAGTCTCCATAATGAACGTCGAGTTCTGGACGTAACCATTTAGCACACTTACGTCCAGAACCGGTCTCCACCCCCCGGAACTCTTGGGTACTAGAAAAAGGCGGTTGTAAAACCCCGGAGACGTAACATCCTGCACTTCCTCTATTGCTTGTTTCTCTAATAAAAGAGACGTCTGTAGAAGCATGGCTTGCTTCTTGGGACCCCTCTGTATTTGGGCGAAAGATCCACTGGATCCGTGACTAAAGGAGGATTGGTCAGGAAGGGGATCTTGTAGCTTTCCTTTAACACCTGGACGGACCAGGGGTCCGCTCCATTCCTCTCCCAAGCCTCCCAAAAGTGAGTCAACCTGGCCCCCACTGCTGTCTGAAGGAGAGGGCAGTCAGACTTTACCTCGGCCGGACTTGCCCCCTCTGCCTCTAGGCTTCCTTCCTTCTGGTTTAAAAGAGCCTCTTCCAGAGGGCTTCCCACGAAAGGACTGAGGTCGAAACCCAGAAGAAGATTCCTTAGGTTTACGAGAGGAGAATGACGGAGGCAAAACTTTCCTAGTCGAATGAGTAACTAAGTCATGTGTGGCCTTCTGCGTGAGAGCAGTAGCCACCTCGCCAACCAATTCCTGAGGAAATAAGGAATTAGACAAAGGTGCGAAAAGAAGGCCCGTTTTCTGATAGGGAGACACTCCTGCGGAGAGGAAAGAGCACATCGTGGCCCTTTTCTTGAGAATTCCAGCTGTAAACAAGGCAGCAAGTTCGTTGGAGCCATCCCTCACACCTTTGTCCAAGCAGGACATCAAATGAACCAAACCACTAGTGTCCGTTTCCGTCATATCAGAGACCCTCTTACTCAAAGCCCCCAAAGCCCAGTCCAAAAAATTAAAAACTTCGAAGGCCCTGAAAAGACCTTTAAGCAAATGGTCGAACTCTGGAATGGACCACCAAATCTTCGTCTTCCTTAAGGCAAGACGACGAGAAGCATCTACCAAACTTGAAAAATCCCCTTGAGCAGAAGAAGGAAAACTCAAGCCCAACACTTCACCAGTCTCGTACCACACACTAGATTTAGAGGCTAACCTAGCGGGAGGAAAGGCAAAGGCCGTCTTGCCAAAAGATTTCTTGGAGTCCAACCAAGAACCCATTAACTTCAAGGCCCGCTTAGAGGATCGAGAAAGAACCATCTTGGTATAAACTGGAACCTTAGTAGCTATACCTAAGATGAATTCAGAAGGCGGAGAACGAGGGGCCACAGGGGTAAAAGAATCCGGGAAAATTCCAGTCAGAATAAGCATAAACTTGCGAAGGTCCACAGCATGCTGATAATGCTTCTCCTCCTCATTCTCAGAGACATCCTCAATAGGATTATCCTCATCCGACTTTTCCTCTGGTTCGTCTTCTGGCAGTGCAGCAACAGCCGCAGCCTGAACCGAAGGAACAACGTCTGGATGGGATTGCCTGTCAAGGCCAACATCTGTGTCAATTTGATGGGGAGAAGTAGAAGTGGATTGATGCGAAACACGGACGTGTAGACGATCATCCTCAACCAACAACTGCCTAGACCGCTTAGAATCCGACTGCTGTTGAACAGAAGAACGCTTGAAATCAGAAGGTAACTGTTGAAGATCGCCGCGAGGTCGCGTAAAGTCCGAGGACTGTTGCTGCGAACGATCAAAGTAGTCAGGATGTCGACGCTGCAAACCAATGTTTTGACGCGACGCGTCCAAAAGTTGTTGCCGCGGGCGATCCACTACTTCAAATTGTTGACGCGTCTCGTCCACTTGTCGACGCCGATGTTCTTCCCCGCGACCAGAATACGAAAACTGGTCAACCAAAACTCTCTGACGCGACTCATCAAAATCAACCTGGCGTTGAACACTATGACTGGGAGACCGCCTAAGTGATAACTCGTCAAGACCAGATACCATCGAACGTTTGTGCGATAACTGGTCTGACATCGAACGCCCAGACACAACGCCAACACCTGGTTGATAAGAATCCATCAACGACGAGAGTTGTTCCTTCATAGACAAAAGCGCAGACCATTTTGGATCAACAGAACTCCTAGAAGGAAGATTCGCACCAACGTCACCACGCATTTCGGGGAAGAAAGCCAATCCGATGGAAGAGGGGGTGCATGAATAGTAACAAGGTCCGAATCGGAAGGAATCATATCCACACGAACACGGTGATCTGAACGTTTGGCCGGAGTGCAAGCGCTGGGAGAACGAAACGTTCCGGTGAACCCCACGAACTACATCCTGGACGCACAGGCGATTCTCGACGCTGTGAATCAACATGGGTTCGTTTAAGCGGTCTCGACGCTCGACGCCAGATCTCACTCCCCGACCCTTCATCGGAAGACGGGGATAACGCATGAACCTCACCTTTCCTACGATGACAAAATTTACCCCTACATTTTACACAAATAGAATGAGGATCAATAGATCCTTTAGGAAGTTGTGTACGACAACCCTCACTAACACACCTACGCTGAGCAGGGGAGGAGTCGGCCATTTTTAAAGCTAACGTGAGAGACCGACAAGCAAAAAGTAAGGGAAAAAGCAATAAAGAAAATCTCAAACAAAAAGATTTCAAGATAAGAACCAAGGAAAATTAATCAACGATAGCTTAAACTCAAAAAAGAACGTTGTACAACCAAGAGACAAAATAGCAGTAAACATGTCCTTCATAGTAGGTTCCTGATCTACCACCACAGGGGAAGGAACAGGATTAGGAACAGGTAAATTAGGTAAGGTTCTATCCACAGATCGGGAAGAACTACGCCTAACTCTATCTCTCTCTAGTCTCCTAACATAACGATCGAAAGTAACAAAATCATCATTAGTTAAGGAAAGACACTCATTACACCTATCATCTAATGAACAAAATTTATCAACACTTGTCACAACACCGAGAGAGTCACGATTCTTCGGTACTACATCAGACACTGAAACACTTTCCACAGTTCCGATAGGCTCACGGTTTTTCAATACCTTTAACTCGGAAAAGATAGTATTTCTATCGGCTGCTAAGGACTCAACTTTCACCAAACAACTTCCCAAGAGAGTAAAAACACGAGAGCGAACTTCTATATGTCAGTCAGCTATGACGGCAGAGAGAAGAACTGGAGTTGGTGTGTAGTTCCACCTGTTCTACCGCTAGGGTGCGGTTGGTACACCTGGCGTATCTTCGATAGCGCGAGATTTGAATTTCTGCCCTGGCGTCAGGGACTTCAGCTCTTTTATATAACCAGCGGGTAAGTTTTATATTTAAAACAGACATTTTGGGCTGGTCAATCAGTTAGCTCCCCATTGCAATAACTGTTGTCATAACACTACAGGCATCATGGTAAAACATGCCGGTCATAAGCCCGGATAAATAGGGAGGGTCGAGTGAAGGGTTAATACCCCTATCTGGGAAAAAATCTATGGTTACTGAAACTCAAGAAAGACGTATACTGGATGGATCTGATGACGACCTGTAAGGAATTGGACAAACACCCTAAAAAACTCCTATAAAACTTTGAGCATGGAATGTCAAAAGCTTGTACAGACTGGATATGGTAAAATTATTATTCAGGAATTAAAAAAATCACAAAATGGATTTAGGTATCCTGCAAGAGACAAGATGGACAGAATAATGACAATTCATTATTGATAAATATTTCGATATTAACAAAATTGATTTTGGTATCCTGCAAGAAACAAGAAGGACAGGATATGGAGAATCCATTATTGATAAATATTCCATTATATATTGTATATTGGAAGGACAGATAATCTCCATCAACAAGGAGTGGCAATAAGGATGTCAGCAAAAGTGAGAAAATCTATGATAGATTTCAAGGCAATCGATGAAGTTTCCGAAACTCTCAGCCACCAAGGCCGAGCAGATGTTGCAGTCCTTAGGGTCTCAACACCGCAAGGTTTTGGTGGTAACAACGCAGGCGGCATGAGACCTGCACATGGTGTGACCGCAAAAGTTCCTACTCTTGCTGTTACAGTACATCACACCGCACTCCATTTTCTGCTCCTCCTTTCCAGAGGCAGAAGATGCTGGAGAATGCATAATAAATCCTCAAAAATAGTGATCTAGAGCACTAGAAAAGCAGGGAGAAACACCATGCGAAAGCGCTACTGAAATAGGAATGAGCGCCATCTTGGAGCCCTGTAATAGTAGGGGAGGAAGGGTAACCTTGATAACGGCTCCCCTTCAATTTCGCCACTCTTCCCCCTCAAAGGGAAAACGCTATTCGGGGTGAAGATTTCCGTGTGTCGTATCAAGATATACGTCCCCTGATATTATGCGATATGCTTAAGAAAAATTTTAAGGATACTCGCGCTAGGAGTTAGAATTCTGGAGACCTAAAAGTCAAATCTCTGGGAGTATCACTGTAGTCAAATATCCCTTAGAAAGCTGTCTATAGGAAGCTTCTATCAGGACGACATGGCCATCTCACCCAAAAATAGATTTTTCGCTTTGCTTAAAAATCCGTTAATTTAACAATTGGTCTACATGCACCGACATAAGATTCCCCTGATAATGAAAAGGTTACATTTTATGATGAACTGTAAGGTATCATTTATCAAATGCAAAAAACACGACATCATAGTTGCAGGTGATCTAAGTGCCAAAGTGGGTTTGGAAACTCAAGCATTTGCTACAGCAATTGGTAAAGAGAACCTTGATAATGAATCCAATAATAATTGAAATACATTAGCCTCATTTGCACTTACCAAAAGTCAGAAAATTATATTATAAAATATTGGTTAATCCTACCATTAGCAATACACGATTCACATCCCCAAACTGAATTGTTTGAAAAAATGCAACACCCCTCAATGTGGCAATTTCTTTATACATACATACATATACCCAGGCACTTCCCCCAATTTTGGGGGGTAGCCTAATGTAAAAAATAGAAAATACTTGGAATAGACTTCCAATGGATGTAGTGAACAGCAACACAATAAACAAGTTCAAGAATAAGTTAGACAAGATCTTAAGAACTCTAAATGCTTAAACTAAATCGCTCGACCAAAGAGCAAATGGAGTCTCCGCAGATAGACTAAAAAGTCTATGAGACATCCAAAATCCTTGTAACTCCTTATAACACTGTGGAGACACTGGCATAACAGTTTATATACTGTATATGACAATGGGTAATTTACCAACAACTACAGATATATTTTTCAGTAATATTTCTTCATTCTATAACTGTATACTCTTTTAACTGCAAATACATGTATATCTATGGATCGTTACATTTGAAATAATGGTTTGAATTGAATTATCATAGGAGGAACTATCTTCCAATGTAAAGAGATACACAAGATCATTAGATAATAGAACACAAACACCAAATGTTTACTATATTCTTAAATTATTATCCTTCTTCCAGATAGTCTATTTGATTCATTTTTTTTTTCAGTTCTCTTGACAATTCCCATGACTACAACAGAGGCAGAATGCTGTTTTTCAACAATGAAACCATAAAAACTTTTCTAAGTACTATGAATTCGGATAGACTAAACGCACTTGCAACATTTTCCATGGAGAAAAAATTCCTGTTGTCATCCAGAGATCAAGAAAATAATTGATCTTTTCATTCAAATTAAAATAAAAAAAAATGAATTTAATTTTCAAATAAATGGATCAAGCTTAAACAGTAACAATTTAGGTTAAGTAATGAGCCGCCACTGCCCTAAGCATTCCAACACTAAATGAAAGACAACTTGGAGCACAGTTTAGAAACCTATCAATTAGCTACCAGGCATATGCATATGACTCACATAAAAGTTCCCAAAACATTTTAAAAGCAATTTAAGAGGACCATGAATGAAAATCAGATGCATAAGTCAGATCGCTATTGGAGGGGAGAGATTGTATGTCGGTTACATTTTCGGATAGCTGACGGCAAGTCTGCACTTGTAGAGACGGCTCTCATATCTTAAGCCTTCTTGTTGAATTGGTTGCTATCAACCGTACGGCCTCGTCACATTCTTCTGTTGACGTCGGCAGCACCTGAAAAAAAAATTTAGAGCGCTATAATTCGTCAAGACATAAACATTTCAAAAACTGTTGAACAAGTCCTAATAACACAAAGAATATATTGGATGACTATAATAGAAGATTGTTTAGCAGCTGTAAGGCTGGCCGGAGAAACAGGGCTCTTTACGAAACACTAGAAAGGGTTGTTTTAAATTCATTTGTATAATATGAGAAATTCAACCAAACACTATACAGTAGTTTTAATAAGTGAGGAGACTTAAGATGAGCCTTCAAGACAAATTAAACATGAGTTGGTTTCATGAAGTAGAAGTCATGATTGATTGAAATCTATTGTAAAACAAAATGGAAAAATAAAGATTATCTGAAGTAAGGTTACAGATTACTGTAAAACCTGATTGAGGAATGATCTTCCTAAAGAAATAGACAATTTCATTCTTACATCTACAACATATTACTATGCTAAATCGTAGAGTGAGGTTTCTACACCATAATTTAGAGGACTTATTTCCAAGCTGCTGTTCGTATGTGCCTTTAATTTTTACCGCACAGTACTGTACTTACCGATTTCTTTTCCCTTGAATCACCCTCTTCAAATGCAAGTACTTTATTCTACAAAGAGAGGCTTTACAATGTGCTGGTCATATTTGTTTGGGCCAAAATATGTTATTTTTATTAATAAAATAAATTTTTGAATATACTTACCCGGTGATCATATAAGCTGCAGCTCTGCTGCCCGACAGAAAAACCTACGGTCAAAATACGCCAGCGATCGCTATGCAGGTGGGGGTGTACATCAACAGCGCCATCTGTCGAGCAGGTACTTAGTACTCCAAGTAAACAAAGAACCAATTTTGTCCTCGGTCCACTGGGTCTCTATTGGGGAGGAAGGGAGGGTCCTTTAATATATGATCACCGGGTAAGTATATTCAAAAATTTATTTTATTAATAAAAATAACATTTTTCAATATTAAACTTAGCCGGTGATCATATAAGCTGATTCACACCCAGGGGGGTGGGTAGAGACCAGCATTACATGTTTACATTATTATGAGCTAAGTATTTTGTATTTCATTTTAGCAGTTATTCAAAATAACAAACATAAAATAAATAAGTACCTGGTAAGGAAGTCGACTTGAACAATTACTCTGCCTTTTTAAGTACGTCTTCCTTACTGAGCCTCGCGATCCTCTTAGGATGCTGAGCGACTCCTAGGAGCTGAAGTATCAAGGGTTGCAACCCATACTAAAGGACCTCATCAAAACCTCTAATCTAGGCGCTTCTCAAGAAAAGAATTTGACCACCCGCCAAATCAACCAGGATGCGAAAGGCTTCTTAGCCTTCCGGACAACCCAAAACACAACAATAAAAACATTTCAAGAGAAAGATTAAAAAAGGTTATGGAATTAGGGGAATGTAGTGGTTGAGCCCTCACCCACTACTGCACTCGCTGCTACGAATGGTCCCAGGATGTAGCAGTTCTCGTAAAGAGACTGGACATCTTTAAGATAAAAAGACGCGAACACTGACTTGCTTCTCCAATAGGTTGCGTCCATTATACTCTGCAGAGATCTGTTTTGTTTAAAGGCCACTGAAGTTGCGACAGCTCTAACTTCATGTGTCCTTACCTTCAGCAAAGCATGGTCTTCCTCATTCAGATGGGAATGAGCTTCTCGTATCAACAGTCTGATATAATAGGAAACTGCATTCTTTGACATAGGTAAAGAAGGTTTCTTAATAGCACACCATAAAGCTTCTGACTGTCCTCGTAAAGGTTTAGTTCGTCTTAAATAGAACTTAAGAGCTCTAACAGGGCATAAGACTTTTTCTAGTTCATTTCCAACCAAATTAGAAAGGCTTGGAATATCGAACGATTTCGGCCAAGGACGAGAAGGTAGTTCGTTTTTGGCTAGAAAACCAAGCTGTAAAGAACATGTAGCCGTTTCAGATGAAAATCCGATGTTCCTGCTGAAGGCGTGTATCTCACTGACTCTTTTAGCTGTTGCTAAGCAGACGAGGAAAAGAGTCTTTAAAGTGAGATCTTTAAAGGAGGCTGATTGTAGTGGCTCGAACCTTTCTGACATAAGGAATCTTAGCACCACGTCTAAATTCCAACCTGGTGTGGCCAAACGACGCTCCTTCGAGGTCTCAAAAGACTTAAGGAGGTCTTGTAGATCTTTGTTGTTGGAAAGATCTAAGCCTCTGTGACGGAAGACTGCTGCCAACATGCTTCTGTAACCTTTGATCGTGGGAGCTGAAAGAGATCTTTCCTTCCTCAGGTATAATAGGAAGTCAGCTATTTGGGTTACAGAGGTACTGGTTGAGGATACTGATACCGACTTGCACCAGCTTCGGAAGACTTCCCACTTCGACTGGTAGACTCTAAGAGTGGATGTCCTCCTTGCTCTAGCAATCGCCCTGGCTGCCTCCTTCGAAAAGCCTCTAGCTCTCGAGAGTCTTTCGATAGTCTGAAGGCAGTCAGACGAAGAGCGTGGAGGCTTGGGTGTACCTTCTTTACGTGTGGCTGACGTAGAAGGTCCACTCTTAGAGGAAGACTTCTGGGAACGTCCACCAGCCATTGCAGTACCTCGGTGAACCATTCTCTCGCGGGCCAGAGGGGAGCAACCAACGTCAACCTTGTCCCTTCGTGAGAGGCGAACTTCTGCAGTACCTTGTTGACAATCTTGAACGGGGGGAATGCATAAAGGTCTAGATGGGACCAATCCAGTAGAAAAGCATCTGTATGAACTGCTGCTGGGTCCGGGATTGGCGAGCAATAATTTGGGAGCCTCTTGGTCATCGAGGTTGCAAAGAGATCTATGGTAGGTTGGCCCCATGTGGCCCATAGTCTCTTGCACACATTCTTGTGAAGGGTCCATTCTGTTGGGATGATTTGACCCTTCCGACTGAGGCGGTCCGCCATGACATTCATGTTGCCTTGAATGAACCTCGTTACTAGAGACAGGTTTAGATCTCTTGACCAGGTGAGGAGGTCCCTTGCGATCTCGTACAACGTCATAGAATGGGTCCCTCCTTGCTTGGAGATGTACGCCAAGGCCGTGGTGTTGTCGGAGTTCACCTCCACCACCTTGCCTAGAAGGAGGGACTTGAAGCTTTTCAAGGCCAGATGAACTGCCAGTAGCTCCTTGCAATTGATATGTAACGTTCTTTGCTCCGAGTTCCAAGTGCCCGAGCATTCCCGACCGTCTAATGTCGCACCCCAGCCCGTGTCCGATGCGTCCGAGAAGAGAACGTGGTTGGGGGTCTGAACAGCCAGGGGCAGACCCTCTCTGAGGTTGATGTTGTCCCTCCACCAAGTCAGTGATGACTTCATCTTCTCGGAAATGGGGATCGAGACCGCTTCTAGTGTCTTGTCCTTTCTCCAGTGAACAGCTAGGTGAAATTGAAGGGGACGGAGGTGCAGTCTCCCTAACGCAATGAACTGGTCCAGTGATGAAAGCGTCCCTATCAGACTCATCCACTGTCTGACTGAACATCGGTCCTTCTTTAGCATGTTCTGGATGCATCCTTGGGCTTGACTTATTCTGGGGGCCGACGGAAAAGCCTGAAAAGCTTGACTGTGAATCTCCATCCCTAGGTACACTATAGTTTGGGATGGGACCAGTTGGGACTTTTCCATATTGACCAGGAGACCCAATTCCTTGGTCAGATCTAGAGTCCACTTTAGATTCTCCAGACAGCGACGACTAGACGAAGCTCTTAGAAGCCAGTCGTCCAAATAGAGGGAGGAATTTGGCAATATTCCTCATCAGTTTCGTAAAGACAAGAGGCGCCGTGCTTAGGCCAAAGCACAGGGCTTGAAATTGGTAGACAACCTTCCCGTAAACGAACCTTAGAAAAGGTTGGGAATCTGGGTGGATGGGGACGTGAAAGTAAGCGTCCTTGAGGTCTAAAGAGACCATCCAGTCTTCCTTCCTGACCGCTGCTAGAACAGACTTTGTCGTCTCCATGGCGAACGTCTGCTTTGTGACAAAGACATTCAGAGCACTGACGTCTAGCACCGGTCTCCACCCTCCTGTCTTCTTTACCACTAAGAAGAGACGGTTGTAGAAGCCCGGGGATTGATGGTCCCGGACTTTGACTACCGCTCCCTTTCCTAGTAAGAGAGACACCTCTTGCTTCAAAGCTAGTCTCTTGTCCTCCTCTCTGTACCTGGGAGAGAGGTCGATGGGAGTCGTTGCTAGAGGGGGCTTGCGCAAGAACGGTATCTTGTACCCTTCTCTGAGCAACTTCACAGATTGTGCATCTGCGCCCCTGTTCTCCCAGGACTGTCAGTAGTTCTTGAGTCTGGCTCCCACTGCTGTCTGAAGAAGGTGGCAGTCAGACTCTGCCTCTAAAGGACTTGGTACCTTTCTTCTTACTCCCACGTTTACCTTCGGCACGAGCACCTCCTCTGCTGGAGGCTCTGCCACGAAAGGGCGGAATAAATCTTGACGCTGGAGTATCCATCCTGGGTCTAGACACGGTAGGCAAAGGGGTGGCTTTGCGGGCAGATGACGCAACCAGGTCATGCGTGTCTTTTTGAATCAAGGAGGCAGCAATCTCCTTGATCAACTCCTCTGGGAAAAGGCACTTTGAGAGAGGAGCAAACATAAGTTCCGATCTCTGACATTGTGTTACTCCAGCTGACAAGAAGGAGCAAAGGTTTTCCCGTTTCTTGAGGACCCCGGAAACGAACGAAGCCGCAAGCTCACTGGAACCGTCCCGTATGGCCTTGTCCATGCAGGACATAACGAGCATGGAAGTTTCCTTGTCAGAAGGGGAGGTCTTCCTGCTCAACGCTCCCAAACACCAATCCAAAAAGTTAAAAACCTCGAAGGCTCTGAACACTCCTTTCATCAGATGGTCTAAGTCTGAAGGAGTCCAACAAATCTTGGAGCGTCTCATGGCTAGCCTGCGGGGAGAGTCTACTAGACTTGAGAAGTCGCCCTGGGCAGAGGCAGGAACTCCCAAGCCGAGAACTTCTCCCGTGGCATACCAGACGCTCGATCTGGAAGCGAGTTTCGCAGGGGGAAACAAGAACGCTGTCTTCCCAAGGTGCTTTTTGGACTGCATCCAATCTCCCAACACTCTTAAAGCTCTCTTGGACGAGCGGGCGAGGACGAGCTTCGTAAAGGCAGGCGTGGATGACTGCGTGCCTAAAGCGAACTCAGATGGAGGAGAGCGTGGGGCTGCAGAAACAAACTGATCAGGATACATCTCCTTGAACAGTGCAAGAACTTTCCTAAAGTCCAAGGAGGGAGGCGTGGTCTTGGGTTCGTCGATGTCCGTGTGCGGGTCGTCAAGGTGTGCAGCGTCGTCATCATCAGAGAGTCCATCATCTGAATACTGAGGAGGAACGGCAAAGGAGTAGGAATTGGCTGGTCAGCTGAGTCCGGGAGCACGGGTGCATGCGTGACTGCACTGGACGCAACGTCATGGAACTGTTGGCCAGTCTGTGAGCTGGCAACAACCATAGCAGCGCGGGGGCGCAAAGCGTCTACTCCTGACTGTCTAGTCTGCTGTGGGCGAGTAGTGGTAACCACACTGGGTTGCGGAGGTTGACGCGCAGCGTCAAAACAAAACAACTTAGGTTGTTGTTGTAACTCGCGAACGTCAACGGAGGGTTCCGTGCGTCGCTGAACGTCAACATGCGGCTGGCAGGGTACACTGCGCATGGGTGGCGGGACTCTCACAGCTGGAGTGCGGGAGAAGGTAGCCTCAGCGTCCACTGGACGCACAACCGTGGTTGGTTGTAGGCTAACGGGTGCAGCGTCAACCTTCTCCGCACGAAAGTCCTGCATTAAAGACGTTAACTGCGTCTGCATGGTCTGCAGCAAAGACCACTTAGGGTCTACAGTAGCAGGTGCGGCAACAGACGGTGTTACTGCCTGTTGCGGTACCGCTTTGCCTCTCTTAGGAGGTGTGCAGTCATCGGAAGACTGCAGCGAGTCCGAACTGACCCAGTGGCTACAACTGGGCCGTTGGACTTGCGCGGAAGGGACCGACTTGCGTTTAAGAGGCCGTGAGACCTTGGTCCATTGTTTCTTCCGAGAAACATCTTCCGCAGACGAGGAATAAATGGGCTCTCTCGTCTTCTTGTGGGTGGGGCGATCTTGGTAAGATACGTCCGAAACCACGGAGGGAACGTCTGTCCGCTGATTAAAGCCTGTCGAACCCTTTGGTCGTACGACATTGCTTCTCCCCTGGGCTTGGGAGCTTGCAAGAGGTCCCGGACTGGGAGGACGACAGGCACGAACAGACGAACCCTCAAGCGCAACACTAACACTTTCCACAACACTACCACTCACTTTGTCACTACCCACTGCACTCTTACCCTTCAACTCCATGACGTCTGCCATGAGTTGGTTACGGTCACTCGCCAATGACTCGACTCTCTCACCCAGAGCCTGGATGGCACGCATCATATCTGCCATCGAAGGTTGTTGAGTGCTAGAAGGGGGATCAGGAGCAACCACTACAGGGGAAGGAATAGGTTGTGGGGCATGGGGAGAGGAAATATCAACAGAGCGAGATGAACTTCTCCTGACTCTATCTCTCTCTAGCCTACGTGAATATTTCAGGAATTCGAGAAAATCGAATTCCGAAAGCCCAACGCATTCCTCACATCGATCTTCCAATTGACAGGTTTTACCCCGACAATTGGAACAAACGGTGTGCGGATCGATAGAGGCCTTCGGAAGATGCCTTGAACAGTCCCTAGCACTACACTTTCTGTATTTAGGGACTTGAGAAGGGTCAGCCATCTTGAATTAGTCAAAGGGGAATTCAAAATCTATCCAAGTCGTCAACAAATAATCCAAAAATCAATAAAAGAATGCAAGGATGTATTGAAGATAACCTCTGCAAAGCGAAAGCTAATAACTAGAAATGTGTACTTCACCAAAATCTGTGAAAACCAATCCAGTAAGCAACAGCGAATTTAGTAGGTCTTGCCGGTGGCACGACAGAGAGAAAATTGGTTCTTTGTTTACTTGGAGTACTAAGTACCTGCTCGACAGATGGCGCTGTTGATGTACACCCCCACCTGCATAGTGATCGCTGGCGTATTTTGACCGTAGGTTTTTCTGTCGGGCAGCAGAGCTGCAGCTTATATAATCACCGGCTAAGTTTAATATTGAAAAATATACAATCATATAACACCCATGATTTGTACAATTCTGAAGAAAAAAAAAAAGGGGAAGAGATCAAATCAATTAAGTGTTGTGCATTGACAAAACAACAGCCATACATTTTTTATATCAGTGAAAAGGTGCTGCTTATCAGCATCAATGAAATGCAGTTAGGAGGAGATTTGATTACTGTAAACAATATTTGTGAAAAATCAAAAGTAATGTCTGCTGACATTTTGAAAAGCAAACCAATGTTTTTTAGAAGATGACCAGGAGGATCTACAATACAGCAGAAGAGGCAATTCCTGGTCACAAACCCACTAAGGACAGCCTAATCCTGCTGTTCTGAGCTAACGCTAACGGGGACTGCAAAATCAACCCTCTCCTAGTGCATAACTAGAATCCACGGACCTCTGAGAAGTACGAGGTGCAAAGACGCAATTGAACGTTATTTGTGGGGTCAAATAACAAGGCTTGGGTGACTCTTATTTTCTTAGTGCAATGGGTCTTTGAGGTCAAAAAGTACCTTAAGGAGAAGAACCTCCTACTCCAAGCCTTGTTACTAATGGAAAATGCTACGGCCCATCCTTCATCCATTAAAGACGACATAACGGAGGACATCAAATTCCTTCCGTCCAGCACCACTTCAAAATCCAATCCATGGACTAAGAAGTGATCTCAAACAAAAGATATGTTCGCTGTACAATATGTGTACTTACAGACATGAGGAACACACCAAGAGAATTTCCTTTATTTCTTCAGATCTTTGCTCAGACAGCATCTATAAAGTTTACTACGCTTCCAGAGGGCTAAAATCACTGCAATATCTTTGATCAGACAGCCCAAATAAATTGGGAAAAATTGTATTAATTTATGAGCTCAATCCTAGAACAAATTAAACTCATAAACCATGTTACAACTGTATACTAAAACTAGCAAAATATTTATCCATTTCCTCTAACATTTTGCAAACAAATTCTACAGCACTAACCTTGTACATGAGACAGGGATTCCTTAGTGCTCAGGTAATCGGAAGTTATGCTATTGATGTCCCGCGATGCTTCTGACAGCCATTCCTGGAGTTCTTCCAACAGCCATGCGGAGGTCTGAACGTTCACTTTCAAAATTCTGTGTTTTCAGAATAACTACCAGGCATAGAGGTGAAAGCGCAGGACAGGGCCTAGGAGATGGATATGTACTGATCTATCGTGGAGTAGATGCAGGAATCAGAAAACATGGTGTTGCTATGATCGTAGGACCCAGACTTGCCCCCATATACAAAAAGTACAATTGATCAGCGAAAGACTTATTAGTTGCACATTTAGAGTAAAGAACACAAATTATAATGTCTTTCAGATTTATGCACCACAGCAAGGCCATACACAAGAGGAAAAAGATACTTTTATGGAACTTTTAGAATTACATTTGGAGGGACAGCCAGAAGGCATCAACCTACTACTAGGAGATTTTAATGCACGGATTGGCTGTGAGAGAAGAGGGATAGAGAATGTAATAGGCCCATTTGGAGAGGAAACAAGAAACGTTGAAGGAGAAAACCTAATATTTTTTTGCATAAGAAATCACCTAATGATCATGAATGGATTCTTTAAACATGACAAATTCGTAGATAATTTGTATTTTTCCTAACTATACAAACCTATAATCATGCCTAGGTATACCAGTCTTTGAGTGGGAAGCAGTGAAGACTTCTCGAGATTTACCATGATTTCCACCTGCTTGGGTCTGGAGTCGTGACGCTTCCTCCCGCTGCTCGTCCGTTGGTAAACTCAGGTTCGGCGTGTAGTCCTTAGGATGTTCCTCCGCTTCAAACATCCAGGCGTGCTGAGTTCCAAGAATGGAGATGCAGAGTTCCATTAATCAGAAAATAATGTTTTTACGTTGATCACGCTGACATGTCTCTTTTTACAGTTTATTTAAGAAAGATCTATTTTAATGTTACTGTTCTTAAAATGTTATATTAATTGTTCATTACTTCTATGCTATTTCTTCCTATTGGAGCCTTTGCAGGGCTTATAGCATCCTGCTTTTCCAATTAGGGTTGTAGCCTAGCTAGTAATAATAATAATAATAATAATAAAAATGACGACGTTACGATTATCATTCACAATGATGAAATACTCTTATGGAGTAGAGAGCATGAAAAATTGCATATGAAAAGCAAAATTAAAATAAAAAGTCTTTAAAGTAATCTGTATTATCCCTAACTAGACAAACCATTGTTCTTTGATAAGGAGACTCATCCTCATGAGGGGAAGAAGTCCCTATAACCATAACTGGCCGATTCACTTTCCCGGGATTTGTCAAAGCACTTGGTCCTGTGAAGGAGCAGATTTGGTGCATCCTGTGATGCTCCTAACAGCCTGGGCAAGATGACGTCCCAGGTGTTAGGTTAGGTTTCTACCTAGTGATTGGCAGACAGTCAAGAATGAACCCATATCTGTGTTCGTAATATTAGGCTTGCAGTTAATTCTATTAGTCAGGCCTTCTCCATCATTAGGTTCAATACTACACAGTATTCTAGAAGTTTTATTTCACCCGTGACCAAGTTGTGGAATGATCTTCCTAATTGGGTGGTTGAATCAATGGAACTTGAAAAGTTCTAATTTGTAGCAAGTGTTTTAATGTTGAACAGGATGATAAAAGTCTTTTTATAGTTTATATATGAAATATATTTTAATGTTATTATTTTTTAAATATTCTATTTTAATTGTTCATTACTTCTTATATCATTTATTTACTTCCTTATTTCCTTTACTCACTGGGCTATTTTTGCTTGTTGGAGCCCTTGGGCTTATAGCATCTTGCTTTTACAACTAGGGTTGTAGTTTAGCTAGTAATAATAATAATAATAAAGATTATATGTTGTCTGAATGTACAGCACTCTCATTTATGAGAAGTGGGTTTGTATACTCTCTCTCCATCCTCGCCCTCATCTGGGATGATGTTGGAAATACTTCTGAACAAAACTCATCTAAAAGAAAAGTGGCTTGATTCTGATGCTCAAATACATACAGCACATAACGACAAGAACGCTGCACTCCAAGGGAGAAGAAAAAGATGACGAGAGGAAAGCCAATCATGCTTACCGTTTTTCCTGATATCAAAAAGTCTCTAGGTAATATTTGGCAACATTACTGGAATTCTGTTGATCAGAATAAGATGAAGATCTCAAATGCAATACTATACCTCCATGGAAATAGATTAACTTCCCTCTGTTGCCTTAAAATTGGGCGCACACTTTGAACATACGAGTTCCTGAAGACTGGCAGGTGTCAGCCATTGTGTTATAATTGCACAGTTCCCCTGACTGTTAGGCATTTACTTAATGAAGGTCCCATTCTTGTGGATATTGGAGAACAATTTCTCTCTGAAGCTCATAATGAGGATGGTAGGTAAATCCTCAACAAAATTCTTGTAAGATATGTTCTATGTGATTCCAGTGGCATTTTTATATTCGTATTGGAAACTGACCATCTTATTCATTTTTTAGTATATTAAATTTTAAATGTTTTGTTAAGTTATTCATTTATTTCTCCTGTTTTATCTTACGTTATTAATTCTTCATTAAGCACACTCCAGTCAGCACCAATGATCACTAATGTCATGATGCCAGATAATTACTATTCATTCATTCATACCTCTCGCTCTAGACTTACGTCGCGACAGCTGACACGAGATGATTCTCCTCCCCGAGGGAGCTAGATTTATTATAGAGCCTGTTGAAAAACTACCAATTAATCAAGGGTAAAGATATTCAAGGATTATGAGGGTATTCTCCAAATGATAGTAGGAGATGACGGTTGTCTGTTATCTCCAGACTGCTGCTTTCAAGTCCTGCACTGAAAGCTACGGCTGATCCGAAACCCATGGATTTGTGCGTTCGTAGAGTCATTTAGTCTGCCTATCCGTGACATTAATTCTCATTGCAAATTGTATTGCACTGCAACCAATAATTAGAATTTTATTTGATGGCTGGATAAAATTGAAGCATGGTAGGAACTGAAGAAGGTGGACAGCTTGGTGTGCAGAAGTACAAGCGATTGTCTGGAATTTAGGAAACAAAGAGCAATATTTCACATGTTGTACCAGCTATGTGGATCAATAGAATTTTTTGTTTTTTCGAATGTACATTTCCAAATCAATGCTAATGATAACAATATCATTTCTTTAGGATCTAGCGCCACATTTCATTGATTTTTCCTAAAGATTCAATCTAAGCTATCAGAGTATCTGTTGACTATGTACATTCAGCGCCTTTATTGATGCCAATTGCTTAGCATTCTTCCTTATACTTTTTGCTCATTCTCCT
Source organism: Palaemon carinicauda (assembly GCF_036898095.1). Taxonomy (NCBI): domain Eukaryota; kingdom Metazoa; phylum Arthropoda; class Malacostraca; order Decapoda; family Palaemonidae; genus Palaemon; species Palaemon carinicauda. The sequence continues at coordinate 21,984,349 of NC_090727.1, read as the reverse complement.
TGGTCCCTTGTCACTTATACATTCAACTTCTTCAACATTACAGTACTCACATAAAGCCACGTAGATGAACCAGGCGAAGTTCTAAGCTTCGGTGACCTTTACTTCTTACTCGGAGTGGCAGGCGTCACATTTGAAGGGTAGCTACGAGATAAAGAAGGCCCCAGGAACAGGTGAAGTGTAGTGGGAAGGATCCTTTGTTGCAACATGCAAGGACATGACGAGGGGCACAGCATTCACGTCTCTCCTTTAAAGGCGGTACAGCCATAGAAGAGGGCGCAGGAAGGGAAGATGTCCGAGTCCAAGTGGCATGTAACACCTAAAGAAACTTCTTGACCTACAGGGCACCATCAATACCTTTAGAAGGCAACAACTTACAAAGATCAGTCGTTGCGATGGTACACTAATGGTACTGTATGAAGCAAAGGGGTATTAATTTTGCTAAGAGAATGCAATACTTGTCTAAATCAAAACAATCCCTGTGTGCATGGCAGGGTTTCACTTCCTCTTACTAATTCCTCACAAAAACCTAGCCATGAAGGAAGTTGAAGATGCAGTGAAGAAGGTACTAAAGAACTTCTTTAGCACCAGCCTGGACGTTGCCACCCTTATCCTGAACCCCTCTTAGATTTCTTCCTCTCCTTTGAGAATTCTCCCCACTGAAGAGGAGGAAAATCCCTAAAATAATCACAGGGATATTAATGTGTGCAGTCATACCCCTCTGCAAAAGCTAATAAGTCGGGATCCATATCTGGCTATCATTATCATTAATTCATAAGCTAAAACCCTAGTTGGAAAAGCAGGATGCAACAAGATCAGGGGTTCCAACAGGGAAATTAGTTCAGTGAGGAAAGGAAATAAACAAAAATAAAATATTTTATGAGGAGCAACAACATTAAAATAGATATCTCCTATATAAACTATAAAAAACTTGACAAAACAAGAGGAAGAAAAACAAGATAGAACAGTGTGCCCGAGTACCCTCAAGCAAGAGAACTCCAACCCAAGACAGTGGAAGACCATGGTACAGAGGCTATGACACTACCCAAGACTATAGAGCAATGGTTTGATTTTGGAGTGTCCTTCTCCTAGAGGAGCTGCTTACCATAGCTAAAGAGCCTCTTCTACCCATACAAAAAGTAAAGTGGCCACTGAACAATTACAGTGTAGTAAGAATTGTCTGGTAATTTCAGTGTTGTTAAGTGTATGAGGACAGAGGAGAATATGTAAAGAACAGGCCAGACTATTCGGTTTGTTAGTGTGTTGGTAAAGGGAGAATGAACCGAAACCAGAGAGAAGGATCCAATGTACTACTCATGTACCAGCCACAATTATGGCCCAGACAAAGCCGCACGTCTGCCCATTGAAACGCCATAATCAACAAAAAACACAATCAACACAAACACTCTGGAAAGCAAAAGAAAAAAGCACTAAACAGCCCAACAAGAGATGCAGGTAATTAAGACAGTACAGCACCGCAGCCGAAGTGAAAGTGAGGGTCCCTCCCCTTATCGGGATAGGCCTCTATGCCCGCCTCATTAAAAGTTTATCTGTTTTTCAAACTTCACTGAAGTTATACTTCTGATAAAGGACAAAGGTTTTTATTATGTGCAGGAACATGACTGATATATCCTCTCCAGAATTTACCTGACCCAAAAAAAGAAAAACAGCTGCGCTCACTCACCTTCAACCTGAATTTGGCTTCATTCTCCTTCCTTAGTGTTCAAAACTCTCGTTGTCTTAGCTCGTGGGAATTGAGAAACTCGTCCAGGGACATCTTCACCACATCCACGTTGTCGTCGTCCTTACTTTCCGCATTTTCCTTTGCATCCCGGGACGACTTGGGCGATCCTTCCCGACCGCCTATGAGCGGCGTCGCGTCACCCGTGTTCGACAGCGGGGTCTCGAAGGTGGCCGGGTTGTCCTCAACGTTTCGGAACGAAGACGAGTCCCCGTTGGAGTACTTGATGTAGAACTACCTCAGCTTGAGGATGTCGTTGGCTTCTTTGGCTTCGAGGTATTCCACTCTTTCAAATTTTCCAGATCAGGAAAGAAGTCTCTCTCGATGATCTGCTCTACTTCCTGGAAGCAAACAAATAATTAATATCTGAACTGGAAGTCCTATTTATACCTTCATAACTGTAGATGACAGTACTATACACAAAGTCCTCAACTTAGAAACTAAATAGGTTCCAAGAAGCTGTTTGAAAGTTAAATTTTTAAAAATTTGGCTTCACCCAACTCGCATGGCTATGATTTTCAGCTCAAAAACTCAACAAATGGTAAAATTTCATACTGAAAATGTCTTCTTGCTTACTGCATCAAATTATAAATTGTTTTACTACAGTATTTCATTATGGACTTTGGATACAATATCTGAGATAAACAATTTCAGTTGGATTTGTATTTCTATCTCTGAATGTTTACACGTGTTTGCAAGTCAAATACCTTCTACAGTACTTACGTTCACAAAAGTGTCTTCGTCTAACACTTTTTTTCCTCTTCCTCGGAGGAGGCACGCCGGGTTTTTTAAAGACGCTGTTGTCGGTTTCTGAAACCACCAAGACCCCTGCCGAAGACGGTCGTGAATCTAGCTGGCTCATTGTGGGATTTGTTCTGAAACGACGGGACATTCATTAACTTACGTGGCAACTTGTTAACCCCTTTACCCCTTAAAGGACATACTGGTACCCCTTTACCCCTTGGACGTACCGGTACGTCCTTGCAAAAAACTGCTATTTTTTTTTTTTTTGCATATTTTTTATAATTTTTTGAGAAACTTTAGGCATTTTTCAAGAGAATGAGACCAACCTGACCTTTCTATGATGAAAATTAAGTCTGTTAGAGCAATTTAAAAAGAAAAATACCACAAAATGTGCTTGAAAAAAGATAACCCCTTGGGGGTTAAGGGTTGGAAAGTTCCAAATAGCCTAGGGGTAAAAGGGTTAATTATTATCATTTTAATCCTGTATATTCAAGGTTATGGTTTTTTATAACATCGATTAAAAAAAAAATTGCTATCTATTGCCAATTAATCTATTCTGGCTAATTAATTCTTATTTATCATTACTATTATTGCTGTTGTTGATCACAAATAAGATCTTTTCTTAGAACTCCCTCTGAAAACCCTCATCGTAATAATAACCGCTTCATTCTACCAAATGAACCACATACTTTATAACTGGTTAACACATACTCGATGCATTTCTGACCATTATCGCAAGTGAAAAGCACTCATTCGTCGTCTATAAACTTTCTGCTCAAAGCGAAAATCTTACGCATATATATTCAGTGGACGAGGGTTTGCATACATGCAGAAAAAAATTATATTTCACTAAACATAACTCTTTGTTGGAGAGCAATTCTATAAAAATACTTAAATAACAATGTGGGTAGTTTGTAGAATAGCATGTGCACCCCTTAATTACTTAAATAAGAGGTAATTGGATGTTTTTTGTACAATAACAGATGCACACGATGATTACTCAAATCAGATGTAATTGTAAATGGTTAGTAGAATGCCGGACACATCCACTAACTACTAAAATTGTAGGCAATTTGGAGTTATTTGTAGAATGGCGGCCACACACATTAATTACACAAATTAAATGTAATAGTAAATGGTTTGTAGGGTAGCACACACAACAGCTAAATTACTCAAACTAGAGGTAATTCATATTTGTTTGTAGAATGACGGACGCGCACATTAATTACACAAATTACAAGTAATAGAGTGTTTGTAAAATAGCGGATGCACATTAATTACACAAATATTGGGTAATTGGCAGTTTATAGGAGGGTTATTTAACAATGTTATATGAAACCACCTTAGCTAAGGGTAGGTACTGATGCATATCTCTTTGCGGGAAGAAATTCCTATTTTCTGCGCCCGCGGGAGGATCTGGCCGCTGATCTGCAAAGGCTCCCTTACCACCAATAGAAAATTGAAGTTCGGCCTACACGGTTAGGCCTACCCTAGCCTAATCAATGCCTAGATCAAGTAATAAAGCTTCAAAGAATAATTAACACCATTATTCGCCTTGAACCTAACTTACAGTAGGCTATAGGGCCATACCACATTACCGAACTAGCCTACTGTGCAGGCCAGCAGGCTTACGGTAGGCAATGCAGGATTTCTCACACAACTAGGTATTAAACAAAATATATTCAATTATATATAAATAAAACTAATTATCTTAGTTTTTTAAACATATTTTTGGAGACGTAGTCTACCTTAGGCTAAGTTTCCTTTCGCGATATCGTACGTTATTTTACGATATTTGCTTATTCAAAGATAATAAATGCCTATATATACGATAATATCGTATTATACAATAATATAATTAAATTATTTTACCTTAAAATGGCGTAAATATTAAAATATGTATAATCACGTGTTGAGTTCAACTTTGTTTACATTTCCTGTACTTCTTCTTCTTCTTCTTCTTCCATTTTAGTAGGAGATCTGGCCACTTCTTACTCCGCAAAATAAGTTTGCGGCCACTCTATCTCTCTATAGATAGGTG
>NC_090727.1:21955110-21979326 GCF_036898095.1 Palaemon carinicauda | reverse complement strand
GACAATTCCGTCGACGAGATGTTAACTCAATTCACTTCGAAGACAATGGATTTTTTGGGCTCAAGCCATGTCGTCCTGATGGAAGGTTCCTAATAGTAGTTTCCCAAGGGACATATGAATTACAGGGATATTCCCAGAGAATTTACCTTTAGGTCTCCAGAATTCTAACTCCTGGCGCGAATATCCTTAAAATTTCTCCTAAGGATATCACAAAAATCAGGGGACGTTTATCTTGATACGACACATAGCGATCTTCATCCCGAATAGCGCTTTGGCCTCGAGGGGGAAGAGTGGCAAATTTGGAAGGGGAGTCGTTATCAAGGTTACCCTATTTCCCATACTACCATTGAGTATCAAGATGGCGGTCATTCCTAATTTTGTAGCGAATTCGCACGGTGGTGTTCCCTGTTGATCTAACCTTTTCGATCGAGTCTGCGAGGATTATTATGCAATCTCCAGCTTACCATCCCAGGTATAGGAAGAGTACATTCCCCAACCTAGGGTGGGTTAGAACAGTAAAAGAACGGCATGGTCGTGCCATCCCAAACTATAAAGAAACAGAATCCCAGAGCCTGCCTAACCTAGGCTAGGGGGAGCATCTCCCCTAGCCCGGAGAAGGCAGGCGTAGGACGAGTCGCTAGGCCACAGGGAGGGAGGGTCGTAACCCTACCAGGTGTGGCCTAGGGGGAAGGGCAGAGCGCCCCCCCCCCTTTTGCCGTCCAGCGGAGACCCAAAAGGAGAGTTCATTCACCTAAAGGGGTGGCTGGGGGCAAACGACTGATATTCTGAGGTTCTGACCCTAACTCAAAGCTCATGAACTATGGCTCTGGGCAGGGAAAGAAAATCCTAGCCTAACTTCACTTGAATACATTCAAGGTAAGGAGAGCTAGCATGTAACCTAGGCTACCTCGGAGGGAGGAGAGATTACCTTAATGCAAAAGTAACCGGGGAGGTGTGAAAGTATTCAAAAGCCCCTAAGCCATAGGTTAGGGGCAAGGGAATCGACTACCAAGATCATCAAAACCCCTTGTATACTTTCTAGAAGGAGAAAAATCATGTGCAATCACTGAATCTTATATGTATAAATGCCTAATATCTTCATTTAATAAATTAACACCAGGACCACTTATTATATCACGCATGAAAGCAAACTAAAAGGCCTAGGCTATCGAGCCTAGGGGATGAGCTGGCAACTCTAGCGTCGTAAATTCGGCTACCTACACTCGCCGAAATGAAATAATACTATCGGCATAATATAACTAATTCCTAGCAATGAAGACTAAATAACTAATACTGATAATTAGTTATGAAACCGGGATAGTTGTTCTGGCTAACTAAATAAAGCATGCGAAGCGAACAACAGCGTCAGAGACGCCTCCGGTTAGGCAATAGCTCCGCCACAAAACACAGTATCTAAAGATAAAAAGGCGTTACTTTACGGCCAGAGCTAATTTATACAATATAAGAATATGGTACTCAACTTTCCAGGGGCAGAAGAAGCTGGAGATTGTGACATGCTGGTTGTAAATAGCGAAAACTGGGAAAAAACACCTGGTCATAGACGCTACTACAGAAGGAATGGAGGACGCGGGCGGTTATGTCGTCAGTCAAGATGGCGTCGTTTATGACGTCATCCGAGTACCATATCTGTAACAGAGGAGGAGAACTTTGTAACGGCTCCTCCCATAACTTGCCACCAATTTCCCCCTCGAAGCGTAAACGCTATGTGGGGTGCAAATAGCTATGTGGCGTGTTAAGTATACGTCCCGTTATTATTCGATATCCTAAAGGGAAACCTTAAGGGTACTCACGCCAGAAGTTAGAATTCTGTGAAACCTTTAGTTTAATTCTCTGGGAATATCTACTGTAGTCATATATACCATTAGGAAGCTACTGAAGGAACCTTCCATCAGGATGACATGGCTATCTCACCCAAAAGTAGATTTTTCGCTTCGCTCAAAATCCGTTTATTGTGCTTAGGAGCTAGGCCTGTTACCGGAGGCGCCAAGGACGCTGTCGTTCGTTAGGCATGTGTCATTTAGTCAGTAGAACGACTTTCCCGATTGAAATAGCATTAATTAAATAATGAAAGCTATTTAGGCATAATAATACTTGTAATTATATTTATGGTATGCATAATTTTCCTCCTCCTTTGTCAATCGTATACGTTAGAGTTTCGGTGATTTAGGTAACCGAGATCTCGTCTTGCCTAGGTTACCTAACCTAAGCGATGTAGTATACTTTCAGACCTTTCCCCGTTTACTCTTGTGTATCGTTTTATAGATTCTAAGGGAGATAGTATATCTCCTAGAATTATATAGATCGATACTTGTCTCCTTGGAGAGTCATGGGTAATCCCTCTTTCCCTCTGAGTGCCGCCGCAGACTGCAGCCCTTTCTGGTTTTGACATAGAGTAGTTACTCCAGCTTGACTAGGCTAGGGTTTTTCTGTCTCCCACCTTGCCGGCGAGTGTCCGGCTTTGGTTTTCGACAGAATCTCAGAGAATTCAGTCTTTTGCCAGCGGCAGGCCGGCAGGGTGAGTAGTCACTCCCCTGCCGGCTTATAGCCGCCGTTATAGGAGGCCAAGCCTCCCTAAACCCCATCTGGGGTGGTGGTATGTTGCCGCCACCTTCTCCCTGCGGTTTAGAAGACTAGTCCTATGCTGACAGACCCTAGGCTGAAGAATAGATATTCTTCTAAAGCCTAGGATGGCACCGGCACTAAAACGATGTTTCTCTTTTGTTGAGAGGGGGCGGAAAACCTGCCGGCCCCTCCTAACACTATGTCGGCAGACCCTAGCTTGAAGAATAGACATTCTTCTGCCGCCTAGGACGGCGCCTATACTGAAACAGAGTTTCTCCCTTGTGTAGTGGGGGCGGCAACATTGCCGCCACCTTTTACACTTGATATAGGACCCTTTTCCCGCCGCTCTCTGTCCTTTTACTATGGCCGTCGTCCTGCAATATCACCGCTTGCCGGCGGGTTGCGGGGCCGGACGTGCTCCTACATAGCAGCTGTTTGACGGCTGCCAGGGGAAGACCCTTCTATCACCAAGGTTCTTCAGTCCTCCCTTGGACTGCCGTCCAAAAGTCCTGCAACTGGGGTACTAACCCGGCTGGCGGCATGCCGGCCGGGCCGGCGCCGACAGGTACTGACTCAGTTGGCGACATGCCGACTGTACCAATGCCGCCGGATACTAGCCTGCCGGCCATATGCCGGCAACGGTACTTGTGGTTGGATGGAAGCCTGAATGATGCATTCTCCCCTTCCATTTGAACCTTCTTTCTAAGGAAAGGCAGTAAATTATATATTCACATCCTTATTTAATGTAAGGATACACAGTAATAAGGCAGTCCTTCACTCCATGCTTTCTCTCCCTCTATCAGCTAGTATGCCGGCCGGACTGTGCCTTCAGGGAGTAGCTATGCCGGCTATATGCTGGCTGAATTACAGTATATGATTATACAGTTGTCAGTATATTTACAGTATGGTATATACTGCAGATAGAAAACTATTGTATATATTATACTAGTAGTTATTTTCCAACATATCTTGGGTATCCTTGCCCAGGCGTTTGCTGAGACCAATCCTATACTGAAAGAATAGAATTTCTTCAATACTCTGATTAGAAATCAGTTTACATTTTACCCTACAATATTAAATAATTTACAAGGGCCAGTGATAGTACACTTTCTATCCTTAAAGGTTAGAACCCTTGTCTTTGAGCTTCCCTGATCAGGAAACTCTATGGTTTTAATATTGGAAGGGAAGGTCACAGCAATTGGCTGGGTAGGATACACAAATATGTCTTTTTTCTAATTTCTAGTCCAGTCGGCGACATGCCGACTGGACTGTGCCACCAGGTGCTAGCCATGCCGGCAGCACACAGGCTGAACTACAGTATATGATTATACAGTAGCCAGTATTTTTGCAATTTAGTATATACTGCAAACAGAAAACTATAGTATTATTATACAGTAGTTAATTTCTAACATATCTTGCGTACTCTTGTGCAGGCTTCTGCTGAGACCGAACCTACTATATATTGAAAGAGGAGAATTCCTTCAATACTCTGATTGGAAATCAGTTTATACTTACCCCACAGTATTAAATAATTAGAAGGGTCAGTGGCAGTGTACACTTTTCTATCCCTAGGGGTTAGAATCCTTTTCTTTCGAGTTGCCTTGATAAAGGAAACTCTTTATATTTAATACTGGGGGGAGGTTACAGCAATTGTTTGCAAGGGATACACAAGTATGTGTCTCTCACTATTCCCTTCTAGTTTACTATCCTAGGCTATAATAATTAAAAGATGACTAATTACATATTGCTTATCAGGTGAGATAAACAATCGTATACTCATTCTGCTTTCCTTTCTTTACAGGAGGAACCCCAGATGAAATGTGATGCAGTCTTCTGCAATCTTAAGAGTAAGTACTTTTACGGTCATAAAGCATGCAGATCTCATGCCCCCTGCAATATTATTACCGAATCCCTGCAATATTGGGACCCCCAAGTCTGCAATATCTGCCGGACCTTAGTGACCGAAGGTTTTGATGATCCCAAGTAAATGGAGTCTAGGGATGCGGCACGTAAGAAACTACGCAAATGGGTAAGAGGGTTCCAGAAGATCTCTCTGGGACCATACAGTACCTACCTACCTAACAATAGGATGCGTAGCTTACTGTTCCCGAAAGCAAGTAGTGAAATAGTGGTGTCCCAAGCACGATTCACACCTCCCTGCGTCCAGATTGCCATCGAGACGGAGGGCAGGAGGCACCCCTGAAAGAAGATGACGATGTCGTGTCACAATTACTTCCATCTGTGCCGGCCCTGGAGCCATTAAGCTCGACGTCTTCACCTTCTACCCCTCTATTAGACAAAATGGGCCAGTTACTGGCCCATCTTACGGGTCTAATGGAAAACTTTCGCAAACAAGGCGAAACAAATGAAGCGACCCAGAGACCAAGACCTCCCGACGTGCTCCAAAACCAATCCCTGAAGGTACGCGCAGCTTATGCCGATTTTAGACGGCAAACTCTACATCTCAGAGAAGATGGGAGGTGTCCCTTTGGACGAAATCCAGTTTTGGCCAAGCTTTAACGCTTTCCCTGATTGCTTCATTCGACTGAAGCATGAACCAACGTCAGAAAAAGAAACGGAACTGAAGGAAGTCATGGTTCTCGACCACGATAAGGCACAGGCTATCTTGTCAAGTACCCTGAGAAAGGCAGGTTACTCGGTGTCGAAGGTGTTCGCCCTGAGTAAGAGACACCCTACCTTTCTTGCTCTTGCTTCAATAGCATTACCCTTTACGTGGAAGGCATTTAAATCTGTTGCCAAGGCAGTGGCGGCAGGCAGACCATGCCCTGCGCTTGAGGAGTGCAGGCCTCTGTCACTAGCCTTGCCCATGCAGGAGGAGGATTGGAAGGAAGTCCACTTAACCTTTACAGTAGGGAAACTGGATGCGGACATCGCTGGACGACAGTTTAGCGAGAATCTCCCTAAACTTTCTGAGTTTCTTTTGTGCAAGGAACAAGAGACAAAGGAGAGACTTGCGGCCTCCTTATCCCTACAAAACGTCATAGAGATGTGTTCAGCCCATCGAAGTACCCAAGACACGCTCATGGTCTTGGCCAAAATACATATGGCCACCTTAGTAAAAGACCTATATGCCTTTATGAAGGCTAGGAGAGCCTGTAGGGAGTTCGTGTTTGCTGCTGCAACAGTGAAACATGAACCCAGGAAGCTGATATCTTCCAACATCTGGGGTAAAGACCTCTTTCCAAACGTAGTCGTCAAAGAGGTAGTCGAGAAAGCCACCACGGAGAATAGGAACCTTCTCCAGAAGTGGGGCATCTCTTCAAAGAGGAAGTCTTCCCCGGATGTGGGTCCCCAATCTAAAAGGAAGACGAAAAAGTCTAGACTTTTTCCTCGGTCTGTTCAACAACATCCCACAGTTTCTATGACCGCGGTGCCCCAGGCAGGCAGTCGAGGAGGTAAACCTTCTGATCATTCGAAGCAAAGAGACGCTTCTGTTAGGAGGGAGGCTGCAATAGGATCGTTGGACCTTCGATCCTTGGGCCCAAGGCCTAATCAAGATTAGACTAGGATGAAAACTAGACATGCCTCCATCATCATTTCCTCAACTCTTCCAACACTCCAACCCTGTATTAGAAGAGTATACCCTATAGCTCTAGAGCATACAGGTTATAACGAAAGCAAAGTCCATCGAATCCCAGGGAAGGCTGTTTTGTGTTCCCAAGAAGGACTCAAGAAAACTCAGAGTCATTCGGGACTTGTCGCCACTCAAAAAGTTCAAAAGAAACAGCAAATTCAGGATGTTAATCCTTCTACACATGAGGACCCTATTACAAAAAGGGGCATTCACAGTCTTGATAGACCTGACAGGTGCCTATTGACAGCTTCTAGACAGTCACCCCCTCTCCTCCTACCTAGGATTCAAGTTACAGAAGATAATGTATGTCTTAAGAGCCATACTCTTCAGACTAAACACAGTCCCAAGTATCTTCACGAAATTGGCGGACACAGTCGTGCAATAACCATGCCTAGAAACTGTTCAGGTAACAAAGTACCTGGACGAATGGCTGGTGTGGGCAGCACAAGAAGCGGCTGGTCTGCAAACATCCAAAGAAGTACCCCAGTTCCTGGAACATAGGGGATGCAAAATCAACTTCAATAAGTCTTGACTCTCTCCAGCTCAAAGGTTTCAATGGCTGCAAAACCATTGGAACCTGGGGTCACCCTGTCTCTCCTTTCCCTTAGGGATGAAGAACGAGATCGCAGGGTCGGTCAAGAGACTACTGTAATCTGTCAGGATATCAAGACGCTAACAGGGAAGAGTACTGAACTCTCTCCAGTTCACAGCAGTGACAGACCGAGCGCTAAGAGCATAGCTGAAAGATGCGTCAGGAGTCTGAAGAAGATATGCATCAAACGCTCGAAGAGATCTAAAATGACCGATATCAGTCTTACCTTGATCGCTTCTCAACCCATGGTCGAAGGCCAAAAGCCTAATGAGGACCGTACCCTTGCAACTACCTCGACTATCGAAGATCATCCGCATGGATGCCTCGATGGAAGAATGGGGAGTTCACTCCCATCAGAGGAAAGCCCAAGGGACTTGGTCATCTCTACTCAAGGCCCTTCTCATCTACTTTTTGGAAGCCATGGCAGTCCTGATGATGTTGGGGAAACTCTCTCCACGCAGATCAGCCCTCCTCAGGCTGATCTGGGACAACGAAGTGATAGTGAGATGTCTGAACCAACAAGGCTCGAGATCGTCCCATATAATCTAGGTGATGTTAGCCATCTCTTACCTAAAGAGATGGCACCTATCAGCAGTTCACGTACAAATGATCCGCAATGTGACAGCGGATGCCTTACTCAGGCTCAAGCCGATAGAGTCCGAATGGTCCACAGACACAGACCCATTCTCTTCCAGATTGGAACAAGTCCCGGAACTGCAGATCGACTTCTTCGTGACGAGCGTCATCAAGAAACTACCTCGATATGTAGCCCCATAGGAGGACCCTCTAGAGGAGATAACGGACGCCATGTCTCTAGTGTGGAACGGATGGACCCGGAAATTTCTGTTCCTTCCATCTAATCTCCTGCTGAAGGTCCTCAACACGCTGAGATCCTTCCAAGGAAAGGCAGCTCTAGTGGCTCCCAAATAGTCCAAAAGTAACTGGTTCCCTCCAGTGAGGGAACTGAGGCTGAGGCTGGCCCTTGTACTGAACCCAGCACTTTCTCAGAGGGTTCAGAAGTTAATTGATTTTCTCGCCCTAGCGATTAAGAAAAGATTTGGGATCTCAGAAGGCAATATAGACTTCCTAGAAGAATACAAGTCTAAGTCAACTAGAAGACAATATGAATCATCTTGGAAAAATGGGTTGCTTTTGTTAAAGCAAAAGGAACGAAAGAAATTTCAATAAACTTCTGTCTGTCCTTCTTTATCCACCTTCATAATCAAGGTCTGGCAGCTAACAAGATAACTACGTGTAAGTCAGCCTTGACTAGACCTCTTCTATATGCCTTTCAAGTGGATCTGGCGAATGAAATCTTTAATAAGATCCCAAAGGCATGCGCTAGGCTTAGGCCTGCCGCTCCTCTGAAGCCCATCTCATGGTCTTTGGACAAGGTCCTACATTATGCCTCATCTGTGAACAATGAAGATTGTTCTCTCAAGGAACTAACCCAGAAGGTTATTTTCCTGTTCGCTATAGCCACAGGGGCTAGAGTTAGTGAAATAGTAGCCTTATCAAGAAATGGGGGCCACATTCAGTTCACAGAAGTGGGAGAACTGAATCTCTTTCCTGATCCAACCTTTCTCGCCAAGAACGAGCTACCCACTAAAAAATGGGGTCCTTGGAGAATATGCCCTCTGAAGGAAGATGTCTCTCTATGTCCAGTAGAGTGTCTAAAGGTCTATCTTCGTAGAACTTCAGACTTCAGGGGAGGACAGCTCTTCAAAGGAGAAACCTCAGGATCAAACTTATCCCTAAAACAACTGAGGGCGAAGCTCACCTACTTCATTCGCAGAGCAGATCCTGACAGTACACCCGCAGGTCATGATCCGAGGAAAATTGCTTCATCACTGAATTTTTTTCAGTATATGGACTTTGAGCATCTTCGCTCATATACTGGATGGAAATCATCCAGAGTGTTCTACAAACACTATGCTAAGCAAGTCCATGAACTAAAGCATTATGTGGTGGCGGCAGGTAGTGTATTAAAACCTGTCGTCTAGTGCTGCAATGAACAGTTAATTGATTGGGACTATCAATTAGGGTGAAAAGGTGTTGACACTTCCAGCGTGATACCTTTTAAGTGAGTGACACTAAGTCTGTCCAAAATCTCAGGTGTGGAATTATACAGATAACACTTGTGCCGTGTGTACGTAGTACACAGTGTTGACAATATTTATAAGTTTACTTGTGAACGAAGGTTCTGGAGTGGGAGGTGAGACCTTCCGGACTCACCAGTGGTAGCTTATACAAACCCCCCCCCCCCCCCCCGGGAACCCCCCCAAGCGGCGACGCGAGCCCTAAACCACGGCCCCTTGGGCGGAGTTACCAGGGACGAGCGGGTTGACTCGGCAATGGAAGTCACATTTTTGAAGTTGTAATAGAACAAAAAATAACACAGAAGTGGTTGAGCTTACCTTGGTTGTGCAAGTTATGAAGGAATTACTGTGAAGGTGCAAATTGTTGGACATAAAGGTCTTTTTACTAGTAAATTCAATCTTCTTGTGCTCTCTTGGTTGATATGAATATTGAAATATTCCAGTTAGTTTGTTTTCTGTGGAATAATAGTGATTGTATGTGTGTGTTCTTGTATATAACCTACTCTGTTGAATTATGAAGTTGTTAGAATATTCCCTCCTAAGTACATGGTCTCCTCGGCTCACGGGGGAAGGGTTGGAGGGTGACCCAGACCTTGAGTCCGGAAGGTCTCACCTCCCACTCCAGAACCTTCGTTCACGAGTAAACTTACAGTTCTGGAGAGGGAGGTCTCAACCTTCCGGACTCACCAGTGGTAGCTAGGCAGATGCTTCAGGGGGCTTGAAGATGAAGTCCAGCGACCACAGCATCGAAAGCTCCCTGTAAGCCGAGGAGAGCATAGTAAGAGCTGAAGACAGAGTCGCTTCTCCAATTCATTCTGGACATGATTTCTTGTATAGATACTCCATTGTATAGCAGTCTTGATGAAGCTTGACCCCTTATAGAGTGGAAATTCGTTGACTGTTTAGTTGCATTTGGGTCGGCTCTGAAAATGCACTCCCTAAAAAGTTGTCTCATTTTTTGTAAAGACATTATCTTGAAGTGTTCATCTAGCCATATGTGGTCTTTCCTGTCTATGTTTCTTTCCATACAGACTTTTTTTGTGTATTCGAAATAGAAGTTCAATTGTCTGACTGGACATATTTTTGGTCTGTTAGGAAGCTTCCTAAAGCTGATCTCTATTGGCGTGTAGTTGTTCTTTTGGTTTTTGGCCATGAAGGAAGGGTGGTTCCGTAAGACAATGTGTTCTGGGGTGAAGGTGCTCCTGGAAATGCAGAGATTGTTAAATTGATTTGCTCTTAAAGGGCAAGCTAAGGCTACTAGGAACAAGGTTTTCTGTGTCAGTAGTAAGGTAGAGTTATCTCTCGTGGTGTTGAGAAACGAGATTACTTTGTCTAGATCCCAGCCAGGGAACTGGTAAGAATTCCTAGGCTTCCTTCTATTAACTCCCGATATCATTGCTTTGACATATTTGTCTTCTGCAAGACAGTAACCTGGGAAATAACCTGACAAGATAGGACCTAAAGCTGCTCTGTAGCTCTTCAGGGTATTGTAAGACAGTCCCTTGTCTATAAGGTGATTGAAAAATAAAATAACTGCTAGCAGGGGGAATTTGTTGTCTCTTCCATACTCCTTGTGAATGAAACTTTTAAAAATGTTATATAGGTTTTCATACTTGTGCAAGGAGCTGTCCCTCAAGCTGACAGCAATTTTGGAGCAAACCTCAGGAGGAAAGACATTAGGGAGCTGATCCTTTAAATTTTGAAGGCGATCAAAGTTGATTGGAGCTTTGCTGAGGGTGAGATACAATCCTTGAGAATTATCTGGTAGTCTTCGATCTTCACAGTATATCGTTTGTGCTGCTTCGCGACTGACCTCACTAATGGAATCCATGGTTCCGTCCCCTGCGATATGGTGCACAAAAGCATATTATTATTGCGTTCTTTATAGATTTTAAAAGCTACTTTGTGTAGTAAGAATCCTGGTGGAAAGGCATAGAGAGGTGTTGATCCCTTCCAGCTAATCGTAAGTGCATTATTGCTGATGGCTTTTTGGTTTGGAAGAGATGAACAAAGCTTTTTGCACTTAGTATTGAAGCCATTTGAGAACAGATCTATTTCTGGGGTGAAATTGAAGTCAGAGCAGATTAAGGAGAATAGACTGTCACTGAGGGAAGTTTCTGTGTGAATGGAACCCCGGTCCCTGGAAAGTGAGTCTGCGATGGTGTTACTTACTCCCCTGATCCATCTGGAATTTATCTGTATGTTGTGATTATTCATGGTACTAAGTATTTTCCTGACCAGTTCATGAGCTAACTTGTTTCTGAAACTACCCTGTTTCCTTAGCCAACAATTAGTAACCTTTGAATCAACATGTATTAAGACTACCTTGTTGTATAACCTTGTGGTGAAGTGTTCCAAAGAATAGAAGCAAGCTAACAACTCTCTTACATTGATGTGAGGGGAGGATTCTTCATTTGTCCAAGTTCCATTTATTGAGAGCATATTACCCGCTATTACTAATGCACCTCCCCAACCCTGGTTGGAAGCATCAGTGAAAAGTTCTGCATCTATTTGTGGTTTTGGAATGTGAACCCCTCTGTACATTTGTCTCTATTCCCATGGCTTTAGGTATTTTTTGAAGGTGTGGGGAATGATTTTGTACCCTGAATTAAAATAACTGTGGTATCTGTCAAGATATTTAAGATGGAATCTTCCCAAGCTTGTATAGGATGCACTGAAATTCAAAGCTCCGATTAACATTTGATAGGAATGAAGGTCAGATTTAACAGGGTTGGAGAAAGCTTTGGCCAATTCGACACACTTCTCTATGTTTTTCCCACTGGGATTCATAGTTTTCTTAATCATATTGTAATGCACTCCTAAAAATTCAATTCTTTGAGTTGGTTCAATTGTAGATTTTTTAAGCGAGATATTCCATCCAAAGTCTGACAAGATCTTAATGACTAACTGAATGTGATTTTTACATTTTAAATAATCTTTTGCTAATATAAGAATGTCATCAAGATAATTGAATATTAAGATGTTATATGAAGTTCTAATATACTTGATCACCGTGTACATTATCTTTGAAAAAATATAAGGTGCTGTGTTTAGTCCAAAGGGTACCACAGTCCATTTGAACTTCCTTTTACCTAGTGTGTAGGTTAGAAATTTCTGGCTACTTGCATGTAATGGAATGTGCCAATAAGCATCTTTTAAATCTAGTTTGCAGGTCCAAGAATTTAGATGTAGATAGGGAAATATAGTATTGGCCTTGAGCATGGTAAAAGAAGGTTTTTTTATCATGGTGTTGAGCACCTTCATGTCAAAGACAAGTCGTACTGTTCCATCTGGTTTTAATTTATAAAATATGTGGTATTAATTTTGCTAGGAAAATGCAATACTTGTCTCACTCAAAACAATCCCTGTGTGCATGGCACGGTTTCACTTCCTCTTATTAATTCCTCACAAAAACCTAGCCCTGAAGGAAGTTGAAGATGCGGTGAAGAAAGTACTAAAGAACTTCTTTAGCATCAGCCTGGACGTTGCCACCCTTATCTCGATGAACCCCTCTTAGATTTCTTCCTCTCCTTTGAGAATTCTCCCCACTGAAGAGGAGGAAAATCCCTACAATAATCACAGGGATATTAATATGTGCAGTCATACCCCTCTGCAAAAGCTAATAAGTCGGGATCCACATCTGGCTATCATTATTATTAATTCATAAGCTAAAACCCTAGTTGGAAAAGCAGGATGCAGCAAGCCCAGGGGCTTCAACAGGGAAAATAAGCACAGTGAGGAAAGGAAATAAACAAAAGTAAAATATTTCAAGAAGAGCAACAATATTAGAATAGATACCTCCTTTATAAACTATAAAAACTCGAACAAAACAAGAGGAAGAGAAACCAGATAGAATAGTGTGCCCGAGTGTATCCTCAAGCAAAAGAACTCCAACCCAAGACAGTGGAAGACCATGGTACAGAGGCTATGACACTACAGAAGATTAGAAAGCAATGGTTTGATTTTGGAGTGACCTTCTCCTAGAAGAGCTGCTTATCATAGCTAAAGAGCCTCTTCTACCCTTACAGAGTAAAGTGGCCACTAAACAATTACAGTACAGTAAGAAGAATTGTCTGGTAATTTCCATGTTGTTAAGTGTATGAGGACAGAGGAGAATATGTAAAGAATAGGCCAGACTATTCGGTTTGTTAGTATGTAGGTAAAGGGAAAACGAACCGAAACCAGAGAGAAGGATCCAATGTACTACTCATGTACCAGCCACAATTATGGCCCAGACAAAGCCGCACGTCTGCCCATTGAAACGCCATAATCAACAAATAGCACAATCAACACAAACACTCTGGAAAGCAAAAGAAAAAAGCACTAAACAGCCCAACAAGAGATGCAGGTAATTAAGACAGTACAGCACCGCAGCCGAAGTGATAGTGAGGGTCCCTCCCCTTATCGGGATAGGTATCTACGCTTGCCTCATTAAAAGTTCATCTGTTTTTCAAACTTCACTGAAGTTATCCATCCATCCATATACCAAAGGCACTTCCCCCAATTTTGGGGGGTAGCCGACATCAACAAAGAAACAAAACAAAAAGTGGACTACTCTCTACGTTCCTCCAGCCTAACCAGGGACTCAGCCGAGTTCAGCTGGTACTACTAGGGTGCCACAGCCCAACCTCCCACAATTCCACCACAGATGAAGCTTCATAATGCTGAATCCCCTACTGCTGCTACCTACGCGGTCATCTGAGGCACCGGAGGAAGCAGCAGGGCCTACCGGAACTGCGTCCCTGAAGTTATACTCCTGATAAAGGACAAAGGTTTTTATTATGTACAGGAACAAGACTCTGATATATCCTCTCCAGAATTTACCTGATCCAAATAAGAAAAACAGCTGCGCTCACTCACCTTCAACCTGAATTTGGCTTCATCTCCTTCATTAAGTGTTCAAAACTCTCGTTGTCTTAGCTCGTGGGAATTGAGAAACTCGTCCAGGGACATCTTCACCACGTCCACGTTGTCGTCGTCCTTACTTTCCGCATTTTCCTTTGCATCCCGTGACGACTTGGGGGATCCTTCCCGACCGCCTATGAGCGGCGTCGCGTCACCCGTGTTCGACAGCGGGGTCTCGAAGGTGGCCGGGTTGTCCTCAACGTTTCGGAACGAAGACGAGTCCCCGTTGGAGTACTTGATGTAGAACTACCTCAGCTTGAGGATGTCGTTGGCTTCTTTGGCTTCGAGGTATTCCACTCTTTCAAATTTTCCAGATCAGGAAAGAAGTTCCTCTCGATGATCCGCTCTACTTCCTGGAAGCAAACAAATAATTACTATCTGAACTGGAAGTCCCATTTATACCTTCATAACTGTGGATGACAGTACTATACAAAAAGTCCTCAACTTAGAAACTAAATAGATTCCAAGAAGCTGTTTGAAAGTCAAAGTTTTTAAAATTATGGCTTCACCTAACTTGCATGGCTATGATTTTCAGCTCCAAAACTCAACAAACGGTAAAATTTCATACTGCAAATGTCTTCTTGCTTACTGTACTGCATCAAATTATATATTGTTTTACTACAGTATTTCATTATGGAATTTGGATACAATATCTGAGATAAACAATTTCAGTTGGATTTGTATTTTTATCTCTGAATGTTTACACGTGTTTGCAAGTCAAATACCTTCTACTTACGTTCACAAAAGTGTCTTCGTCTAACACTTTTTTTTCCTCTTACTCGGAGGAGGCACGCCGGGTTTTTTAAAGACGCTGTTGTCGGTTTCTGAAACCACCAAGGCCCCTGCCGAAGACGGTCGTGAATCTAGCTGGCTCATTGTGGGATCTGTTCTGAAACGACGGGACATTCATTAACTTACGTGGCAACTTGTTAATTACTGTATTATCATTTTAATCATGTATATTCAAGTTTATGGTTTTTTATAACATCGATTAAAAAAAAAATTTGCTATCTATTACCAATTTATCTATTCTGGCTAATTAATTCTTATTTATCATTACTATTATTGCTGTTGTTGATCACAAATAAGATCTTTTCTTAGAACTCCCTCTGAAAACCCTCATCGTAATAATAACCGCTTCATTCTACCAAATGCACCACATACTTTATAACTGGTTAGCACATACTCGATGCATTTCTGACCATTATCGCTAGTGCAAAGCACTCATTCGTCGTTTATAAACTTTCTGCCCGAAGCCAAAATCTTACGCATATTCAGTGGACGAGGGTTTGCATACATGCAGAAATGGATTATATTTCACTAAATATAACTTTGTTGGAGAGCAATTCCATAAAAATACTTAAATAACAACGTGGGTAGTTTGTAGAATAGCATGCGCACCCCTTCATTACTTAAATTAGAGGTAATTGGATGTTTGTACAATAACAGATGCACACGATAATTACTCAAATCAGACGCAACTGTAAATGGTTAGTAGAATGCCGGACACATCCACTAACTACTAAAATTGTAGGCAATTTGGAGTTATTTGTAGAATGGCGGCCACACACATTAATTACACAAATTAAACGTAATTGAGTAATGTTTGTAGAATGGCTGACGCACACATTAATTACACAAATCATGGGTAATTGGCAGTTTATAGGAGGGTTATTTGCCAACGTTATAAGAAACTACCTAGGGTAAGGTTAGGTACCGATGCATATTTCTTTAAGGGAAGAAATTCCTATTCTCTGCGCCCCCGGGAGTACCTGTCCGCTGATCTGCAAAGTCTCCCTTACCACCAATAGAAAATTGGAGTTCGGCATGCATGGTTAGGCCTAACCTAGCCTAATCAATGGCTAGATTAAGTAATAAAGCTTCAAAGAATAATTAACACCATTATTCACCTTGAGCCTAACTTACCGTAAGCTATAAGGCCATACCACATTACCGAACTAGCCTACTGTGCAGGCCAGCAGGCTTACGGTAGGCAATGCAGGATTTCTCACACAACTAGGTATTAACCAAAATTAATAATCAATTATATATAAATAAAATTAATTATCTTAGTTTTTTAAACATATTTTCGGAAACGTAGTCTACTTTAGGCTAAGTTTCCCTTCGCGATATCGTACGTTATTTTACGATATTTGCTTATTTAATGATCATAAATGCCAATATATACGATAATATCGTATTATACAATAATATAATTAAATTATTTTACCTTAAAATGGCGTAAATATTAAAATATGTAGAATCACGTGTTGAGTTCCACTTATTCTTGTTGTTGAACTTTCTTGTTACTCACTCCGCAAAATTAGTTTGCGGCCACTCTATCTCTTTATAGATAGGTGCAAAGCTTCTTTAAGCTTATACTTATTGTCATTAAGTTTATATTACCTGTGCCTTAAATAAATTAATATCGTAATGAGATTCTCAATCTTTACTTTTATTCCCTTCTACCTTGTAATTAGATAGGATAACACCTTGCTATCATCAGTTTTGGCAACCTATTGTGGTTAGTTTGGACTTCTTAAATTCTTCTTTTATATGCATTGCCCTACCTATAAATGCAGCCAGATTCTTGCTAGGATTTTTCAGTGTACCTAAACTTATGTCTACATTCATCAGCTGTCCTAATTTTGGGCATAAAAATAAATTTTCAGTAGTATCTTCTTCATCTTTGCACAAGTCACACAAATTATCTTCATCCATTATAGAGTACACTATAATTTTTCATTTATGACTGGCATGATTTCATAGCGTAGCTTATTGTTCAATCTACGTACACATGGAAGAACAATATAAAAATCAACCAATTTTGATTAAATGTGCATTATATTATGAATAAATGACCAATAGAACATCAAAATTTGATTTATAATCCACATTATTATTATTATTACTTATTATTATTACTTACTAAGCTACAACCCTAGTTGGAAAAGCAGTATGCTATAAGCCCAGGGGCTCCAACAGGGAAAATAGCTCAGTGCGGAAAGGAAAAAAGGAAAATAAAATATTCTAAGAAGAGTAACAACAATAAATATCTCCTATATAAACTATAAAAACTTTAACAAAACAAGAGGAAGAGAAATAAGATAGGAGAGTGTGCTCGAGTGTACCCTCAAGCAAGAGAACTCTAACCCAAGACAGTGAAAGGCCATGGTACAGAGGCTATGGCACTACCCAAGACTAGAGAACAGTGGTTTGATTTTGGAGTGTCCTTCTCCTAGAAGAGCTGCTTACCATAGCTAAAGAGTCTCTTCTACCCTTACCAAGAGGAAAGTGGCACTGAACAATTACAGTGCAGTAACCCCTTGGGTGATGAAGAATTGTTTGGTAATCTGTGTTGTCAGGTGTATGAGGATAGAGGAGAATATGTAAAGAATATGCCAGACTATTCAGTGTGTATGTAGGCAAAGGGAAAATGAACCGTAACCAGAGAGGAGGATCCAATGTAGTACTGTCTGGCCAGTCAAAAGACCCCATAACTCTCTAGCGGTAGTAGTGTAAGAGATTAGTAATTCCAGTGCAACAGGAAACAATTGTGTTGATACGTATGCATAATTATTATATAAAAACACATTCATAGTACAGTATACATTAATGTATTTGCTTTCCTATATACGTTATTATATGTCTGAGATATTTAAAATATGTTCTATAAGTCAGCATAGCATTACATATGCCCCAGTGTTAAGCTCGTCTGGTGAGAAGGTTATGTACTGTGATTGGTTGCTTTGGTAATGACGTCATTAACTTTAGAGCCTCGTTATTGGTTCTTCATTGATGACGTTGTTATCCATCACACTCGTTGAATTTACTTAAATACAGAAAGGAGTAGGGTGTATGCATTATAAATGTAAGAATACTTTAATTAAATATCTTTTGATTAACCAAAAATAGTTTAATAATTGCTGTTTTCTGCGTATATGGTATTACAAAATATTCTCGCCTTATGCATTTATACCGGGAAATATCTGTTGTCTCATTGGCTGGTTGTATGTGACGTCAGACACTCGTATTCATGAATAAAAAAAAACTATACGTACTTTAGATTAACTAGAGCTTCAAAAATTAAATTTTACAAAATACAATCTTAAAAATATTATTAATATTAGAATAAAATAAATAAAAACTTATTAAAGGCCGTAAGTTAGATAAATAAGTCATATTCGAAGGAATAATTGACTAACTTTCTGGCTACGATGTTCTATGCGTGTGTTCGTTTGTATGTGAAAGGAAGGCAATAACCAATCACAGCTGAGGAAGATATAGCCAATCAGAGGACTGGAATGTACCACCAAGAGAAACGGGAGCTTATGAGTTGCTGTTGGAGAAACCTGCTCAATTACCCGTACATTTACATTAAAACGATTATGAAAACAAAATAGGATGAAAAAAAAAACGTCATTAGCTAGAGCGTATGTCCGAAATGGCTCCAGTGAAGCTGATTTTTTTTGTCAACAGCAGCTCATAAGTCGGAGGAACCCTCTCGTCTTATGCATTTTTAGCGGGAAATATCTGTCGTCTCATTGGCTAATACGTCCTCTGCTATGATTGGTAGTTGTATGTGACGTCAGGTAATAGTATTTTATGAATGAATTCGATTAGGTAGGAGTGAAATACCTATACGTTTTGCAGATAAATTAGGTCTTATAAATTATCTTTTTTCATAAAACCAAACTTATGATAGAATTAATTTACTAATAAAATATATAATGAGTCTTGTTCAATTGCTTAAGCGAATAAATACGTATTTTTGAAGGAATAATTTATCTACGATTTGGCTACGATGTTAAACGATGTTACCTAGGGGTAAAACAAAAACTATACGTATTTTAGATTAACTAGGGCTTCAAAAATTAAATTCCACAAAAAATAATCTTGAGTATATTATTATTTTTAAAATAAAATAAATAAAGATTCTTATTAAAGGTCGCAAGTTAGATAAATAAGTTATATTTGAAGGCATAATTGACTAACTTTCTGGCTACGATGTTCTATGCGTGTGTTCGTTTGTGCGTGAAATGAAGCAAATAACCAATCACAACTGAGGAAGATATAGCCAATCAGAGGACTGGAATGTACCACCAAGAGTAACGGGGACTTATGAGTTGCTGTTGGAGGAACCTGCCCAAATACCCGTAAATTTACATTAAAACGCTTATGAAAACAAAATAGGATGAAAAAAACGTCATTAGCTACAGCGTTTGCGCGAAATTGCTCCCCGTGAAGCTGATTTTTTGGTCAACAGCAGCTCATAAGTCTGAGGAACCCTCTCGCCTTATGTATTTTTAGCGCGAAATATCTGTCGTCCCATTGGCTGATATGTCCTCTGCTGTGATTGGTTGTAGTATGTGACGTCAGGCAATAGTATTTTTATGAATGAATTCGACTCGGTTGGAGCGAAGTATCTATATGTATTGCAGATGAATTAGGACTGATAAATTATAGTTTATAGTAAAAATAAACTTCTAATATAATTAACTTACTAATAAAATAGATAATAAATCTTGTTCGAATGCTTAAGCTGATTAAATACGTCTTTTTAGAAGAAATAATGAACTAGGTTTTGGCTACGATGTTTACCTTGTATTTGGGAGTTTGTAAACAGAAATAACAACCAATCACAGCTGAGAAGATACAGCCAATCAGAGGGCTGGATTATCCCACCAAGAGAGCGTTTCTGCGATTTATGAGCTGTTGCTTGAGAAATCAGTTACTTATTTATTACATTAAAAGTTCAAAGGCTTTGGCATTATTAACTCGCTCGCCAACAGCAGCCATAATCCCGAGGAACCCTCTCACCTTTATGTATATTTAGCGGGAAATATCTGTTGTCTCATCGGCTGATTCGTCCTCTGCTGTGATTGGTGATATTTATGACGTCATAGATCTATTTTTATGAATAAAATTACGTCTCAGACCTAGGAAGGGGGAATACCTATACGTATATCAGAAGAATTAGGACTTAGATAATTAAATTTTATAAGAACATCATTATAAAAGGTAGTACTTCTTTAACTAAACAAATAAAGGCTCTTATCAAGGCCGTAAGTTAAATAAATACGTCAAACTCGAAAGAATAATAGACTGTGTTTCTGGCCACGATGTCTAGTTATGAGGCGGGGCTGGAGATTTATTGTTTTATGGGAAATTAGAGATATATTTCAACAAACTATATAGAGATAGTCCTTATAAGATGTTTATATAACAATCTTTCAAAAGCATACATCTTAGAGGCCAAATGTGTGTTTTCATTAAGAAAATACGTTTTAGTGAAGTCATGAACAGATTGCTTAAATGACTGAATAATTTTGTTTGCTGGTTGGAAGTGTTGAAAATCGCTAATGGTGAATATTCAATAGATGATATTATTATAAATAGCTTATATAGTGAAGGAACTACCCAACTTTAATTCGTATTTTGTAGAATTTCAAGTAAACTTTCATTATTTAAAGGAATAAATGATTGTTTTGGTTACGATGTTTGTGTGTGTGAAGCTGTAGCATATAATTTAAGCAAACATTAAACAGATGATGAAAAAAGTAGATTGACTTCTGATCTGAAAAATACTCCAGCTGGTGTTGTGATATTGACATTAGTAGCCTATAATTTGATATTCAAATAACCTATAAAGTTAGATTAGTGTGAACTAATAAGGTTAATATTTACTAATAACTAGAGGGAGCTCTAAAATTTAGGAGTAAAAAGTAGCTGGATTTCTTTTTAAGGAACTCTAAAACTTGTAGAGATTAATGTCTCATATATATATATATATATATATATATATATATATATATATATATATATATATATATATATATATATATATATATATATATATATATATACTCAAAACACATCTTGCTCAACGAGCTGTTTAAGTTTAGTATGACTTATTATCTTTGTGAGCTATGGATGGGGCAGTTTGGGGCAACCTATGGATCTACTTGCCGAGTCATCAACAGCCATTGCCTGGCCCTCTCTGGTCCTAACTTGAGTGGAGAGGGGGCTTAGTGCTCATCATATGTATATAGGATCAGTCTCTAAGGCATTGTCCTCCTAGAGTAGTGTCATTTTACCTTGTCTGTCATTTTTCAAGAGCAAGTTATAAACACCCAAGAATCCTTCAAACATGAGTTTAATATGCAAATATATTTTTGACTTTTACGGAAAACTACAGCAATTCAAGTTTTGATCTAGTCCATGATAATAATACTATAAGTGAAGCTACTCACAGGTCTAGTAATTGCTTGGACCTAGTATGCACTGACTCCCCTGGGGTTGTTACAAGTACGGTTGGTTCTCCAGTCGGGACATCTGATCATGCCTTGGTTTTATTAGTAGTGAAGACTGAGCAGCCTGTCCCTGATGTATCATCCATCCATATACCAAGGCACTTCCCCCAATTTTGGGGGCTAGCCGACATCAACAAAGAAACAAAACAAAAAGGGGACTACTCTCTACGTTTCTCCAGCCTAACCAGGGACTCAACCGAGTTCAGCTGGTCCTGCTAGGGTGCCACAGCCCAACCTCCCACATTTCCACCACAGATGAAGCTTCATACTGCTGCTACCTCCGCGGTCATCTAAGGCACCGGAGGAAGCAGCAGGGCCTACCGGAACTGCGTTACAATCGCTCGCCATTCATTCCTATTTCTAGCACGCTCTCTTGCCTCTCTCACATCTATCCTCCTATCACCCAGAGCTTTCTTCACACCATCCATCCACCCAAACCTTGGCCTTCCTCTTGTAACTCTCCCATCAACTCTTGCATTCATCACCTTCTTTAGCAGACAGCCATTTTCCATTCTCTCAACATGGCCAAACCACCTCAACACATTCATATCCACTCTAGCCGCTAACTCATTTCTTACACCCGTTCTCACCCTCACCACTTCGTTCCTAACCCTATCTACTCGAGATACACCAGCCATACTCCTTAAACACTTCATCTCAAACACATTCAATTTCTGTCTCTCCATCACTTTCATTCCCCACAACTCCGATCTATACATCACAGTTGGTACAATCACTTTCTCATATAGAACTCTCTTTACATTCATGCCCAACCCTCTATTTTTTACTACTCCCTTAACTGCCCCCAACACTTTGCAACCTTCATTCACTCTCTGATGTACATCTGCTTCCACTCCACCATTTGCTGCAACAACAGACCCCAAGTACTTAAACTGATCCACCTCCTCAAGTAACTCTCCATTCAACATGACATTCAACCTTGCACCACCTTCCCTTCTCGTACATCTCATAACCTTACTCTTACCCACATTAACTCTCAACTTCCTTCTCTCACACACCCTTCCAAATTCTGTCACTAGTCGGTCAAGCTTCTCTTCTGTGTCTGCTACCAGTACAGTATCATCCGCAAACAACAACTGATTTACCTCCCATTCATGATCCTTCTCGCCTACCAGTTTTAATCCTCGTCCAAGCACTCGAGCATTCACCTCCCTCACCACTCCATCAACATACAAGTTAAACAGCCACGGCGACATCACACATCCCTGTCTCAGCCCCACTCTCACCGGAAACCAATCGCTCACTTCATTTCCTATTCTAACACATGCTTTACTACCTTTGTAGAAACTTTTCACTGCTTGCAACAACCTTCCACCAACTCCATATAACCTCATCACATTCCACATTGCTTCCCTATCAACTCTATCATATGCTTTCTCCAGATCCATAAACGCAACATACACCTCCTTACCCCTTGCTAAATATTTCTCGCATATCTGCCTAACTGTAAAAATCTGATTCATACAACCCCTACCTCTTCTAAAACCACCCTGTACTTCCAAGATTGCATTCTCTGTTTTATCCTTGATCCTATTAATCAGTACTCTACCATACACTTTTCCAACTACACTCAACAAACTAATACCTCTTGAATTACAACACTCATGCACATCTCCCTTACCCTTATATAGTGGTACAATACATGCACAGACCCAATCTACTGGTACCATTGACAACACAAAACACACATTAAACAATCTCACCAACCATTCAAGTACAGTCACACCCCCTTCCTTCAACATCTCAGCTTTCACACCATCCATACCAGATGCTTTTCCTACTCTCGTTTCATCTAGTGCTCTCCTCACTTCCTCTATTGTAATCTCTCTCTCATTCTCATCTCCCATCACTGGCACCTCAACACCTGGAACAGCAATTATATCTGCCTCCCTATCATCCTCAACATTCAGCAAACTTTCAAAATATTCCGCCCACCTTTTCCTTGCCTCCTCTCCTTTTAACAACCTTCCATTTCCATCTTTCACTGTCTCTTCAATTCTTGCGCCGGCCTTCCTTACTCTCTTCACTTCTTTCCAAAACTTCTTATTCTCTTCATATGACTGACCCAGTCCCTGACCCCACCTCAGGTCAGCTGCCCTCTTTGCCTTACGTACCTTGCGCTTTACTTCCACCTTTTTCTCTCTATATTTTTCATACTTCTCTATACTATTACTCTGCAGCCATTCTTCGAAAGCCCTCATTTTCTCTTCCACTTTTACCTTCACTCCTTCATTCCACCATTCACTGCCCTTCCTCATGCTGCCTCCAACAACCTTCTTGCCACATACATCACTTGCAATCCCAACAAAATTTTCTTTTGCTAACTTCCACTCCTCCTCTAAATTACCAGTTTCTCTTACTCTCACCTCGTCATATGCCATTTTCAACCTTTCCTGATATTTACTTTTTACCCCCGGTTTTAATAACTCTTCAACCCTCACTAGCTCCCTTTTACATCCACCTACTCTATTCCCCCACTCTTTTGCTACAACTAATTTTCCTTCCACCAAAAAATGATCAGACATACCGTTAGCCATACCCCTAAACACGTGCACGTCTTTCAATCTTCCAAACTTTTCATATTACCTTTTATTGCTAAATGGTCAATTTCGTATTGATATTTTCCACAAAAATGTCCAAGTATAATCTGGTATATGTTTTCAAGCAGTGTTCCCCCATTATCAGCTCTCTCTCTCAAAAAAAAATAATACAATTTCCTTATATGGAGTGCCATACTCTCTCCCAGAATGTAGAAACCACTTTTCTCAAAGGCTTTTATTTTCGAATCCAGTCAGTCTGGTTTCAGTGAATACACATATCCAGGCCATATTTTAAAAGAACTGACAAAGGCTTCTCTAAATTGCCACCCTAGTTCAATTTTGTTAAACTTTCCTCTGGATTTATCACAATCTTATTTACTTAGCAGATACTTCGAACCCTTCTCCCACTTGAAAGGGCTGCACGGGACCAGGAGACATTTCTACCATCTGAGAGTTCACCAACTTCCACTCATCTTTCTCCCTTGTTGAAAACCTCAGAGTTAAATGCTTTTAAGAGTAAAGAACGAATTGAGAGCTTGTATGAAAATATACATTCACACCATAAATG
>NC_090727.1:21927610-21950110 GCF_036898095.1 Palaemon carinicauda | reverse complement strand
CCGACCATACCTAGGAAACGCCTAACGCCCCTTTTATTAAGAGGTACGGGAAAATCTGCTACTGCCACCACATTGGCCTTCTTAGGGGCGACCTTACCCAGGCCCACCTCATGGCCGAGGTAAATTACTATTGCCTGAGCGAAATCGCTCTTTTTCAGATTTACCACGAGGCCAGCCTTCCGCAAAACCTGAAACAAAGCTCTCAATCTTTTAAGATGAGTCTTCCAATCATCACTATAAATTATAAGGTCGTCTATGTAGACAACGCAACCCTCCAAATTCTGTGTTATATAATTCATCAACCTTTGGAAGGTAGCAGCCGCATTTTTCATTCCGAATGGCATTACCTTGCATTCGAAAAGGCCGTCACCTGTCACAAAGGCTGAAATCTGTCTCGCCCGGGGTGAAAGACCGACCTACCAATAGCCTTTTAAAAGATCTAATTTTGTCAAAAATTTGGCAGACCCAACACGATCAATACAATCTTCCACCCTGGGTAGAGGAAAGGAATCTGTTCTGGTTACAACATTTATCTTTCTATAATCGAAGCATAAACGGTGTTGTCCGCCTTCTTTTTTAACTAATACCACAGGCGAACTCCACGGACTACTGCTGGGTACAATTAAATCATTATCCAACATATATCGCACCTCCTCTCTCACAATGTCTCTCTTTACTGGGTTAAGTCGGTAGGGGCATTGTTTAATAGGTTTAGAATCCCCCACATCCACATCATGTTCTAGAACCGTAGTCCTACCTGGAGTGTCTTGAAAAATATCTCTGTATTCATTAATCAGGGTAATTAATGATACAGACCTGTCGTGATCCAAATGCTGAAATTTAATTTGTAAATTATTCAATATTTCAGAATTGCTGTTCAATGCATCAGGTGTAACAGATAATTTATTATTAACTACCGATTCTACCGTATCTACTTCTCTGTCTACTTCTACATTGACTAAGGTGACGGGATCCACGTCTACATTTTCAACTACTTCTACATCTCTACTTACATAAGGTTTAAGCATATTAATATGACATACTCGAGTTTTTCTCCTTTTACCTGGGGTCTCTATCAAATAATTCACATCATTATATTTCTTTAGAACCTTCCAGGGCCCTGAAAACTGCGCCCTCAGAGGATTTCCTGGGAAGGGCAATAACACTAAAACACTATCACCAGGTTTAAACACCCTTTTTTGAGTCCCAACATCGTATTTGTTTTTCATCACCTCCTGGCTTTCAGCTAAATTCTCTTTAGCAAACTCCCAAGCCTTTCTTAATTTCTCTTGAAGTCCTGACAAATAATCAAGAATGTTTATCTCAGGAGTCTCCCCCTCCAAATGTTCACGTACAACTTCCAAGGGCCCATGCACACAATGCCCGAAAATAAGCTCGAAAAGGGAGTATCCCAAAGCCTCATTAGGAACGGAACGAATGGCAAATAAGGCATACGGGACCTCCTTATCCCACTCTCTTCCTGACTCCATGCAAAACTTTCTCAAAATAGACTTTAGGGTCTGGTGGAACCGTTCCACCTGGCCCTGACTCTCAGGGTGATATGGGGAAGAGGTAATGTGTTTTACCCCTAATTCAGACATTTTATTCTTAAAATACTTGCTTGTGAAATTAGTAGCACAATCAGATTGCAAAGTGCGAGGTATACCAAACTTAGTAAAGAAGCCAATTAAATTATCAACGATCTTTTCACTCCGAATACTCCTCATGGGAATAGCCTCCGGGAAGCGAGACATCCGATCCACAATTGTTAATAAATATTCATTACCACCGCGCGTCCGCGGGAGAGGACCAACGACATCGATCACCACCTCCCCAAAAGGCTCCCCAACTGAAGGTATGGGAATGAGTGGGGCTTTACGTATCTTTTGGTTGGGCTTCCCCACCAACTGACACACTTTGCAAGAAAGTACATATTGCTTTATATCTCTGCGCATTCGGGGCCAATAAAAATGTTGTGCGACCTTCTGAAAAGTTTTTCTGACCCCAAAATGCCCAGCAAGATTATTTTCATGAGCCAAAAAACAAAATTTTGTTCCTATACTCATCAGGAACTACCAACTGACGAGAAACTTCTACCTGGTCAGCAGGTGCAACAGCTGACCTACTAACCCTGTAAAGCAACCCTTTCTCTTTACAGAATACTGGCTTAGATAAATCACTAATATCACTACTAATTGCTTCATTAAATTCAACAGTCTGGGCTTTCTTAAAAGCCTTGGAATCCCACACCACGTCTCGAAAATTAAGTACACCATTTGTCACAAAGTCAGTCTTATGTCCATCAATCACATCCAAATCCAACTCGACCTCGGCCAGGTCAACCTCTTTTGCCTTTGACCTCGTTATCACAGAGATAGGTTTTAAAATATCATTTATAGGACAGTGGTTGTTCCCTACTTCGACCACAGACAGAATTGGAAAAATACAAGATTCATCTGTAATGGATAAATCGTTAGCAAAAATTACATCTATCTTGGGAATTGGCAAACTATCAACAACAGCCAACTTTACCTCACCTGAAAAATAATTAGTATCAAGAAAAAAAATTTCTAATGGGTATGAATTCACTGTGTTCGGGAAACCACCCAATACGACATACTCATCATTCTTATATACATATCCATCTGGGACAGACCCTCGTAAAATTAATGACTGAGCGGCCCCAGTATCTCTCAATACTTTAACGTTTGTCCCAATCCGTTTAGTCGTATCCGTGAAAATAGATCCGTCAGTTATGTACTTACGAAATCTAAGTCATCTAGATTCGTCTTCCTTTGGCGGTTCAGCTGCTGTTACAACGTTAACAGGTTTCGGGTTTCTTTCGAAATATTTCTTTCTCGAGAAACACTGAGACTCGACATGACCTCTTCTGTTACACCAAAAACAGACTATTCCTGATCCCGAAGCCTTACTGTTCCCTACATTCCTACTAGTA
The DNA here is from genome assembly GCF_036898095.1 of Palaemon carinicauda. NCBI lineage: Eukaryota > Metazoa > Arthropoda > Malacostraca > Decapoda > Palaemonidae > Palaemon > Palaemon carinicauda. The sequence goes on along the minus strand of NC_090727.1, from coordinate 21,947,154 downwards.
TTAACATAACTGCGAGAATTACCATTATTTAAATTACTACTAGTTTCATTATCATTATCACTATTATTCTTATTTCTGTCAAAATCGGGTTTCTCCGACTCTTGTTGTCTGTTCTGGTTATTCCTTCTCCAACCACCACTGAAAAATTTCTTATTGTTTACAGATACTTCCCTAGTTACCTTTTCCTGCTTGTGGGCGAGGGAATACTCGTCCGACGCAATAGCGATCTCCTGCAAGGAGTCCAGTTTCAACTCGTCCAAATGTATTTTTAACTCTCTAACCACATTCCTTTTAAATTCCTCTACCAAAATTAATTCTTTTAATTTAGAAAAATTATCAATATCCTTTGACTTCAACCAGTCCTCACAAAACTGCTCCTTATGCCTCGCAAATTCCACAAATGTCATCCCTGAATCTTTCTTAAAATTGCGAAATTTCTGCCTATAGGCCTCAGGAACTAAATCATAGGCTTTAAGAATTATGGCTTTCACTATATCATAATCGTTACAAAGATCTTCATTAAGTGTGTTATATACACGCTGAGCCTTCCCTTTCAATCGACACTGAATTATAGTGGTCCACATGTCTTTTGGCCAAACCAACCTTTTAGCTATCCTCTCAAAAGAAGTGAAAAATTCTGGAACATCTTCCTCATTGAACAAAGGTACCAATTTCAACGCTGACGTTACATTAAAATTATCCCCAGAACTACTATTTCTATTATTATTACCGTTACGTATTCTCTGCAAGATAATCTCGTGATCCCTTTCTTTAGCTCTTTCTTCAGCTTGCAACCGCATGGCTGTTAACTCTAACTCTTTAATCCTCGCTTCCTCCTTCAAAACACTGAGTCTCAATTCACTTACCTGATGAATGTTACTTCTATCTAGTTCCTGACTTCCATCGTCAGTGACTTTGTCCTGTTCTTCATCTTTGTTCGTATGTGAAACACTTACTCTCTTTTGTTGCTCTTTAGCAGCTTTCAGTACTAATTTAAGTAACTGCCCCTTACGAATTTCTGATGGCAGTTCCAAATGCAAAAACTGAGACAAGAACCACAACTCCTCTCTTTTCAAATCAAAAATATTGTCTTCCCAATCAGGGCTACTGAGAAATTCGGCCGCAGCCTCCTCAACTTGAAGCTCGAAATAAGGCATATTCTAAGTTATGAGGGAGAGAGAAAGAGAGAGAGGGGGGCGGGGCGGCGGAGAAAATACTCCTATCACTTAAAGGCCTATCAAGCAAAACTATCTTCCCACTTTTCTCTGCACTCCTCCTCGAGAAAATCCTGTGAACGTTAATGTCTGGTAATAGATCCTGTCACGGTCGCCATTTATGTTATGAACTCTTAAGAGATGGTAAAGAGTTCACAGATTCTTTATCTATCATAAAGCCCTTACCACTATGATAATGGGTAGGACTCGTACCAGAACAAAAAACAATCCAAGGAACTTCCTCAAAGAGAAGGATACAGAGACAAAACAAACACTTAAATTATTTATTACAATTGATAACTTAAAATTACAAAGAAATCCCTTGAAAACTGAACTTTAGGGAAGAAAAAACAAACTGGTTATTACAATTCCTCAGACACATTCACCTAGCTAACTAGCATACTAAAGTAAAAGAAAAAGTTAATAGGTAGAGATAGAAACCACATATGCCCGGGTCGTTGTGATAGAAGGAGACAAAGTAAGAAAATATCCTTAAACCTAATTGAATAACACAGTTAAATGGCAATAAACATACATTGTGAAAACCGAAAAATAAACGTCACCCAGCAAATATCAATTAACTCTTCTACAAATACCATTCCCTCAGCAACACGTCACATAGTTTTATCTCCAACTGTAAATGTCAGCAATACCACCAAGTAGGAGACACTCAACATACGTCGTCTATGGGTTGGATTGGTCACAGTATAACACACAGGGTCTCAAATCTTACCCTTTCTCCGCCACTGGGAGGCCCCTTGACGACTCCAGAGGTTCAGCAAGCTGAGGGCACGGGCAACGATGGATGAAGCTCGCATCCAAAAGAACGAAATATAAGGCAGGGCATCACACGAACTGAAGAGACGTCAGTCCAAATATAATTCATAGAGGATGGCAAGGAACACCTCCAAAAATGCCACCAGCTGCACAAACATCGAGGACGTCTTCAGAATACTTCACAAAACTTGCCACAAGCCGTCAGGAAATATGGGAGCTGAAAACCTCTCTATAAGGAGCCGAGTCGCTAACTGTCGTCTTTTCACTCCAAAGGGCCCCACATCACCAGCGGGGACGAAAACAAAACAGGCGATGAACAGCCGAAAGATCATCAACATGAAAAGATAAAAACACTTACATGGGTGACGTATCAATTTAAAACTACAATTACCCTTTGAGAGGAGGAAAACATCCCCAAGTCCAGCCTTCAAAAGACATATAAACAAAACTGGACAAAAACAAGCAAAAACTTACTTTAAAGTGCAAAAATCAAATGCACAGCAAAAATATAAAAAATGAATTAAAAACGTTAATTCCATTACACCTCCCCACCAAAGAAAAAAAAAAATTTCTAAAAGAAATTTTTTTTCAAAAATTCAAATAAAATTACTTGACATAGTAAGATACATTAGTGGAAACCTAAAAAAAAAACAATGCATGATTATTATTGCAGACAATTCATTCTATTGTAAAGGTCCTAGACAAAACGTCGGGAATTACATTATCCCTACCTGGTATATGCCGTATCTCGAGATCATACTCTTGGAGAGTCAAACTCCACCTAAGAATTCGCATATTTTTATCTTTGAAACGTTGGATAAAGACTAAGGGGTTGTGGTCAGTATAAACTACAATAGGATACTTAGAATTACTTAAATAAACATCAAAATGGGTCAATGCCTTTATTAGACACAATGCCTCCTTTTCTATTGTAGAATATTTTCTTTCTGCTGTCGATAATTTCTTGGAGAAGTAAGCAACAGGGTGTAGAGTTCCCTTGTCATCCTCTTGTAATAGAACAGCACCGAGTCCCAAGTCGCTGGCATCGGTACCTAACCTGAAAGGCAATTTAAAATCCGGGGAGCGTAACAATGGGTAACTAATCAAGGTGGCTTTCAGTCTTTCGAAAGCCCCCTGACAATCAGCAGACCAGTTAAATTTAACACCTTTCTTTAACAGGTTTGTAAGAGGGTTAGCTATGTCAGAAAAATTGCAAATAAATTTACGATAATATCCGACCATACCTAGGAAACGCCTAACGCCCCTTTTATTAAGAGGTACGGGAAAATCTGCTACTGCCACCACATTGGCCTTCTTAGGGGCGACCTTACCCAGGCCCACCTCATGGCCGAGGTAAATTACTATTGCCTGAGCGAAATCGCTCTTTTTCAGATTTACCACGAGGCCAGCCTTCCGCAAAACCTGAAACAAAGCTCTCAATCTTTTAAGATGAGTCTTCCAATCATCACTATAAATTATAAGGTCGTCTATGTAGACAACGCAACCCTCCAAATTCTGTGTTATATAATTCATCAACCTTTGGAAGGTAGCAGCCGCATTTTTCATTCCGAATGGCATTACCTTGCATTCGAAAAGGCCGTCACCTGTCACAAAGGCTGAAATCTGTCTCGCCCGGGGTGAAAGACCGACCTACCAATAGCCTTTTAAAAGATCTAATTTTGTCAAAAATTTGGCAGACCCAACACGATCAATACAATCTTCCACCCTGGGTAGAGGAAAGGAATCTGTTCTGGTTACAACATTTATCTTTCTATAATCGAAGCATAAACGGTGTTGTCCGCCTTCTTTTTTAACTAATACCACAGGCGAACTCCACGGACTACTGCTGGGTACAATTAAATCATTATCCAACATATATCGCACCTCCTCTCTCACAATGTCTCTCTTTACTGGGTTAAGTCGGTAGGGGCATTGTTTAATAGGTTTAGAATCCCCCACATCCACATCATGTTCTAGAACCGTAGTCCTACCTGGAGTGTCTTGAAAAATATCTCTGTATTCATTAATCAGGGTAATTAATGATACAGACCTGTCGTGATCCAAATGCTGAAATTTAATTTGTAAATTATTCAATATTTCAGAATTGCTGTTCAATGCATCAGGTGTAACAGATAATTTATTATTAACTACCGATTCTACCGTATCTACTTCTCTGTCTACTTCTACATTGACTAAGGTGACGGGATCCACGTCTACATTTTCAACTACTTCTACATCTCTACTTACATAAGGTTTAAGCATATTAATATGACATACTCGAGTTTTTCTCCTTTTACCTGGGGTCTCTATCAAATAATTCACATCATTATATTTCTTTAGAACCTTCCAGGGCCCTGAAAACTGCGCCCTCAGAGGATTTCCTGGGAAGGGCAATAACACTAAAACACTATCACCAGGTTTAAACACCCTTTTTTGAGTCCCAACATCGTATTTGTTTTTCATCACCTCCTGGCTTTCAGCTAAATTCTCTTTAGCAAACTCCCAAGCCTTTCTTAATTTCTCTTGAAGTCCTGACAAATAATCAAGAATGTTTATCTCAGGAGTCTCCCCCTCCAAATGTTCACGTACAACTTCCAAGGGCCCATGCACACAATGCCCGAAAATAAGCTCGAAAAGGGAGTATCCCAAAGCCTCATTAGGAACGGAACGAATGGCAAATAAGGCATACGGGACCTCCTTATCCCACTCTCTTCCTGACTCCATGCAAAACTTTCTCAAAATAGACTTTAGGGTCTGGTGGAACCGTTCCACCTGGCCCTGACTCTCAGGGTGATATGGGGAAGAGGTAATGTGTTTTACCCCTAATTCAGACATTTTATTCTTAAAATACTTGCTTGTGAAATTAGTAGCACAATCAGATTGCAAAGTGCGAGGTATACCAAACTTAGTAAAGAAGCCAATTAAATTATCAACGATCTTTTCACTCCGAATACTCCTCATGGGAATAGCCTCCGGGAAGCGAGACATCCGATCCACAATTGTTAATAAATATTCATTACCACCGCGCGTCCGCGGGAGAGGACCAACGACATCGATCACCACCTCCCCAAAAGGCTCCCCAACTGAAGGTATGGGAATGAGTGGGGCTTTACGTATCTTTTGGTTGGGCTTCCCCACCAACTGACACACTTTGCAAGAAAGTACATATTGCTTTATATCTCTGCGCATTCGGGGCCAATAAAAATGTTGTGCGACCTTCTGAAAAGTTTTTCTGACCCCAAAATGCCCAGCAAGATTATTTTCATGAGCCAAAAAACAAAATTTTGTTCCTATACTCATCAGGAACTACCAACTGACGAGAAACTTCTACCTGGTCAGCAGGTGCAACAGCTGACCTACTAACCCTGTAAAGCAACCCTTTCTCTTTACAGAATACTGGCTTAGATAAATCACTAATATCACTACTAATTGCTTCATTAAATTCAACAGTCTGGGCTTTCTTAAAAGCCTTGGAATCCCACACCACGTCTCGAAAATTAAGTACACCATTTGTCACAAAGTCAGTCTTATGTCCATCAATCACATCCAAATCCAACTCGACCTCGGCCAGGTCAACCTCTTTTGCCTTTGACCTCGTTATCACAGAGATAGGTTTTAAAATATCATTTATAGGACAGTGGTTGTTCCCTACTTCGACCACAGACAGAATTGGAAAAATACAAGATTCATCTGTAATGGATAAATCGTTAGCAAAAATTACATCTATCTTGGGAATTGGCAAACTATCAACAACAGCCAACTTTACCTCACCTGAAAAATAATTAGTATCAAGAAAAAAAATTTCTAATGGGTATGAATTCACTGTGTTCGGGAAACCACCCAATACGACATACTCATCATTCTTATATACATATCCATCTGGGACAGACCCTCGTAAAATTAATGACTGAGCGGCCCCAGTATCTCTCAATACTTTAACGTTTGTCCCAATCCGTTTAGTCGTATCCGTGAAAATAGATCCGTCAGTTATGTACTTACGAAATCTAAGTCATCTAGATTCGTCTTCCTTTGGCGGTTCAGCTGCTGTTACAACGTTAACAGGTTTCGGGTTTCTTTCGAAATATTTCTTTCTCGAGAAACACTGAGACTCGACATGACCTCTTCTGTTACACCAAAAACAGACTATTCCTGATCCCGAAGCCTTACTGTTCCCTACATTCCTACTAGTATTAACATAACTGCGAGAATTACCATTATTTAAATTACTACTAGTTTCATTATCATTATCACTATTATTCTTATTTCTGTCAAAATCGGGTTTCTCCGACTCTTGTTGTCTGTTCTGGTTATTCCTTCTCCAACCACCACTGAAAAATTTCTTATTGTTTACAGATACTTCCCTAGTTACCTTTTCCTGCTTGTGGGCGAGGGAATACTCGTCCGACGCAATAGCGATCTCCTGCAAGGAGTCCAGTTTCAACTCGTCCAAATGTATTTTTAACTCTCTAACCACATTCCTTTTAAATTCCTCTACCAAAATTAATTCTTTTAATTTAGAAAAATTATCAATATCCTTTGACTTCAACCAGTCCTCACAAAACTGCTCCTTATGCCTCGCAAATTCCACAAATGTCATCCCTGAATCTTTCTTAAAATTGCGAAATTTCTGCCTATAGGCCTCAGGAACTAAATCATAGGCTTTAAGAATTATGGCTTTCACTATATCATAATCGTTACAAAGATCTTCATTAAGTGTGTTATATACACGCTGAGCCTTCCCTTTCAATCGACACTGAATTATAGTGGTCCACATGTCTTTTGGCCAAACCAACCTTTTAGCTATCCTCTCAAAAGAAGTGAAAAATTCTGGAACATCTTCCTCATTGAACAAAGGTACCAATTTCAACGCTGACGTTACATTAAAATTATCCCCAGAACTACTATTTCTATTATTATTACCGTTACGTATTCTCTGCAAGATAATCTCGTGATCCCTTTCTTTAGCTCTTTCTTCAGCTTGCAACCGCATGGCTGTTAACTCTAACTCTTTAATCCTCGCTTCCTCCTTCAAAACACTGAGTCTCAATTCACTTACCTGATGAATGTTACTTCTATCTAGTTCCTGACTTCCATCGTCAGTGACTTTGTCCTGTTCTTCATCTTTGTTCGTATGTGAAACACTTACTCTCTTTTGTTGCTCTTTAGCAGCTTTCAGTACTAATTTAAGTAACTGCCCCTTACGAATTTCTGATGGCAGTTCCAAATGCAAAAACTGAGACAAGAACCACAACTCCTCTCTTTTCAAATCAAAAATATTGTCTTCCCAATCAGGGCTACTGAGAAATTCGGCCGCAGCCTCCTCAACTTGAAGCTCGAAATAAGGCATATTCTAAGTTATGAGGGAGAGAGAAAGAGAGAGAGGGGGGCGGGGCGGCGGAGAAAATACTCCTATCACTTAAAGGCCTATCAAGCAAAACTATCTTCCCACTTTTCTCTGCACTCCTCCTCGAGAAAATCCTGTGAACGTTAATGTCTGGTAATAGATCCTGTCACGGTCGCCATTTATGTTATGAACTCTTAAGAGATGGTAAAGAGTTCACAGATTCTTTATCTATCATAAAGCCCTTACCACTATGATAATGGGTAGGACTCGTACCAGAACAAAAAACAATCCAAGGAACTTCCTCAAAGAGAAGGATACAGAGACAAAACAAACACTTAAATTATTTATTACAATTGATAACTTAAAATTACAAAGAAATCCCTTGAAAACTGAACTTTAGGGAAGAAAAAACAAACTGGTTATTACAATTCCTCAGACACATTCACCTAGCTAACTAGCATACTAAAGTAAAAGAAAAAGTTACTAGGTAGAGATAGAAACCACATATGCCCGGGTCGTTGTGATAGAAGGAGACAAAGTAAGAAAATATCCTTAAACCTAATTGAATAACACAGTTAAATGGCAATAAACATACATTGTGAAAACCGAAAAATAAACGTCACCCAGCAAATATCAATTAACTCTTCTACAAATACCATTCCCTCAGCAACACGTCACATAGTTTTATCTCCAACTGTAAATGTCAGCAATACCACCAAGTAGGAGACACTCAACATACGTCGTCTATGGGTTGGATTGGTCACAGTATAACACACAGGGTCTCAAATCTTACCCTTTCTCCGCCACTGGGAGGCCCCTTGACGACTCCAGAGGTTCAGCAAGCTGAGGGCACGGGCAACGATGGATGAAGCTCGCATCCAAAAGAACGAAATATAAGGCAGGGCATCACACGAACTGAAGAGACGTCAGTCCAAATATAATTCATAGAGGATGGCAAGGAACACCTCCAAAAATGCCACCAGCTGCACAAACATCGAGGACGTCTTCAGAATACTTCACAAAACTTGCCACAAGCCGTCAGGAAATATGGGAGCTGAAAACCTCTCTATAAGGAGCCGAGTCGCTAACTGTCGTCTTTTCACTCCAAAGGGCCCCACATCACCAGCGGGGACGAAAACAAAACAGGCGATGAACAGCCGAAAGATCATCAACATGAAAAGATAAAAACACTTACATGGGTGACGTATCAATTTAAAACTACAATTACCCTTTGAGAGGAGGAAAACATCCCCAAGTCCAGCCTTCAAAAGACATATAAACAAAACTGGACAAAAACAAGCAAAAACTTACTTTAAAGTGCAAAAATCAAATGCACAGCAAAAATATAAAAAATGAATTAAATACGTTAATTCCATTACAATATATATATATATATACACACACACACACACACACATATATATATATATATATATATATATATATATATATATATATATATATTATCAAAACACACCATTTGAGGGTTTCGCCCTTACCAAAGGCCTCATCAGGTAAGTTCAGCCAACTTCCATTTTTGAGAAAAACAAAAGTCAGCATGGTTCCCACGACCCTCCTCAACACTACCTCATTTAATCCAAGCAGCATGATGCCAGTCAACTGTCAAGCTTCTTTAGACCAGGCAATTAAGCCAAACATTTAATCTAATAATGTAGCCTTGTACCTCTACATCAAAGGATATTTCCTCTTCAAAATAAAGTTCCTTTTTCTCCTCATCTTCTATGGTCCAACTACTTGGTCCTTTCCACTGAGTCAGTACTTTATCCAATGATGAAGGCCTGTACTCCTACATCAAAGGATATTTCCTTTTCAAAATAAAGTTCCTTTTTCTCTTCATCTTCTATGGTCCAACTACTTGGTCCTTTCCACTGAGTCAGTACTTTATCCAATGATGAAGGCCTGTACTCCTACATCAAAGGATATTTCCTTTTCAAAATAAAGATCCTTTTTCTCTTCATCTTCTATGGTCCAACAACTTGGTCCTTTCCACTGAGTCAGTACTTTATCCAATGATGAAGGCCTGTACTCCTACATAAAAGGATATTTCCTCTTCAAAATAAAGTTCCTTTTTTTCTTCATCTTCTATGGTCCAACTACTTGGTCCTTTCCACTGAGTCAGTACTTTATCCAATGATGAAGGCCTGTACTCCTACATCAAAGGATATTTCCTTTTCAAAATAAAGTTCCTTTTTCTCTTCATCTTCTATGGTCCAACTACTTGGTCCTTTCCACTGAGTCAGTACTTTATCCAATGATGAAGGCCTGTACTCCTACATCAAAGGATATTTCCTCCGCAAAATAAAGTTCCTTTTTTTCTCCTCATCTTCTATGGTCCAACTACTTGGTCCTTTCCACTGAGTCAGTACTTTATCCAATGATGAAGGCCTGTACTCCTACATCACAGGATATTTCCTCCGCAAAATAAAGTTCCTTTTTTCTCCTCATCTTCTATGGTCCAACTACCTGGTCCTTTCCACTGAGTCAGTACTTTATCCAATGATGAAGGCCTGACCTCCTACATCAAAGGATATTTCCTCCGCAAAATAAAGTTCCTTTTTTCTCCTCATCTTCTATGGTCCAACTACTTGGTCCTTTCCACTGAGTCAGTACTTTATCCAATGATGAAGGCCTGTACTCCTACATCAAAGGATATTTCCTCCTCAAAATAAAGTTCCTTTTTTCTCCTCATCTTCTATGGTCCAACTACTTGGTCCTTTCCACTGAGTCAGTACTTTATCCAATGATGAAAGCCTGTACTCCTACATCAAAGGATATTTCCTCCTCAAAATAAAGTTCCTTTTTTCTCCTCATCTTCTATGGTCCAACTACTTGGTCCTTTCCACTGAGTCAGTACTTTATCCAATGATGAAGGCCTGTACTCCTACATCAAAGGATATTTCCTCCTCAAAATAAAGTTCCTTTTTTCTCCTCATCTTCTATGGTCCAACTACTTGGTCCTTTCCACTGAGTCAGTACTTTATCCAATGATGAAGGCCTGTACTCCTACATCACAGGATATTTCCTCCGCAAAATAAAGTTCCTTTTTTCTCCTCATCTTCTATGGTCCAACTACTTGGTCCTTTCCACTGAGTCAGTACTTTATCCAATGATGAAGGCCTGTACTCCTACATCACAGGATATTTTCTCCGTAAAATAAAGTTCCTTTTTTCTCCTCATCTTCTATGGTCCAACTACCTGGTCCTTTCCACTGAGTCAGTACTTTATCCAATGATGAAGGCCTGACCTCCTACATCAAAGGATATTTCCTCCGCAAAATAAAGTTCCTTTTTTCTCCTCATCTTCTATGGTCCAACTACTTGGTCCTTTCCACTGAGTCAGTACTTTATCCAATGATGAAAGCCTGTACTCCTACATCAAAGGATATTTCCTCCTCAAAATAAAGTTCCTTTTTTCTCCTCATCTTCTATGGTCCAACTACTTGGTCCTTTCCACTGAGTCAGTACTTTATCCAATGATGAAAGCCTGTACTCCTACATCAAAGGATATTTCCTCCTCAAAATAAAGTTCCTTTTTTCTCCTCATCTTCTATGGTCCAACTACTTGGTCCTTTCCACTGAGTCAGTACTTTATCCAATGATGAAGGCCTGTACTCCTACATCACAGGATATTTCCTCCGCAAAATAAAGTTCCTTTTTTCTCCTCATCTTCTATGGTCCAACTACCTGGTCCTTTCCACTGAGTCAGTACTTTATCCAATGATGAAGGCCTGACCTCCTACATCAAAGGATATTTCCTCCGCAAAATAAAGTTCCTTTTTTCTCCTCATCTTCTATGGTCCAACTACTTGGTCCTTTCCACTGAGTCAGTACTTTATCCAATGATGAAGGCCTGTACTCCTACATCAAAGGATATTTCCTCCGCAAAATAAAGTTCCTTTTTTCTCCTCATCTTCTATGGTCCAATTACTTGGTCCTTTCCACTGAGTCAGTACTTTATCCAATGATGAAGGCCTGTACTCCTACATCAAAGGATATTTCCTCCGCAAAATAAAGTTCCTTTTTTCTCCTCATCTTCTATGGTCCAACTACTTGGTCCTTTCCACTGAGTCAGTACTTTATCCAATGATGAAGGCCTGTACTCCTACATCAAAGGATATTTCCTCTTCAAAATAAAGTTCCTTTTTCTCTTCATCTTCTATGGTCCAACAACTTGGTCCTTTCCACTGAGTCAGTACTTTATCCAATGATGAAGGCCTGTACTCCTACATCAAAGAATATTTCCTCTTCAAAATAAAGTTCCTTTTTTTCTTCATCTTCTATGGTCCAACAACTTGGTCCTTTCCACTGAGTCAGTACTTTATCCAATGATGAAGGCCTGTACTCCTACATCAAAGGATATTTCCTTTTCAAAATAAAGTTCCTTTTTCTCTTCATCTTCTATGGTCCAACTACTTGGTCCTTTCCACTGAGTCAGTACTTTATCCAATGATGAAGGCCTGTACTCCTACATCAAAGGATATTTCCTCCGCAAAATAAAGTTCCTTTTTTCTCCTCATCTTCTATGGTCCAACTACTTGGTCTTTTCCACTGAGTCAGTACTTTATCCAATGATGAAGGCCTGTACTCCTACATCAAAGGATATTTCCTCCTCAAAATAAAGTTCCTTTTTTCTCCTCATCTTCTATGGTCCAACTACTTGGTCCTTTCCACTGAGTCAGTACTTTATCCAATGATGAAGGCCTGTACTCCTACATCACAGGATATTTCCTCCGCAAAATAAAGTTCCTTTTTTCTCCTCATCTTCTATGGTCCAACTACCTGGTCCTTTCCACTGAGTCAGTACTTTATCCAATGATGAAGGCCTGACCTCCTACATCAAAGGATATTTCCTCCGCAAAATAAAGTTCCTTTTTTCTCCTCATCTTCTATGGTCCAACTACTTGGTCCTTTCCACTGAGTCAGTACTTTATCCAATGATGAAGGCCTGTACTCCTACATCAAAGGATATTTCCTCCGCAAAATAAAGTTCCTTTTTTCTCCTCATCTTCTATGGTCCAACTACTTGGTCCTTTCCACTGAGTCAGTACTTTATCCAATGATGAAGGCCTGTACTCCTACATCAAAGGATATTTCCTTTTCAAAATAAAGTTCCTTTATCTCTTCATCTTCTATGGTCCAACTACTTGGTCCTTTCCACTGAGTCAGTACTTTATCCAATGATGAAGGCCTGTACTCCTACATCAAATGATATTTCCTCCTCAAAATAGTTCTTTTTTTTCTTTATCTTCTATGGTACAACTACTTGATAATTTCCACTGAGTCAGTACTTTATCCAATGATGAAGGCCTGTACTCCTACATCAAATGATATTTCCTCCTCAAAATAGTTATTTTTTTTTTCTTCATCTTCTATGGTCCAACTACTTGGTCCTTTCCACTAAGTCAGTACTTTATCCAATGATGAAGGCCTGTACTCCTACATCAAAGAATATTTCCCCCTCAAAATAGTTCCTTTTTTTTCTTCATCTTCTATGGTCCAACTACTTGGTCCTTTCCACTGAGTCAGTACTTTATCCAATGATGAAGGCCTGTACTCCTACATCAAAGGATATTTCCTCCTCAAAATAGTTCCTTTTTTTCTTCATCTTCTATGGTCCAACTACTTGGTCCTTTCCACTGTGTCAGTACTTTATCCAATGATGAAGGCCTGTACTCCTACATCAAAGGATATTTCCTCCTCAAAATAGTTCCTTTTTTTCTTCATCTTCTATGGTCCAACTACTTGGTCCTTTCCACTTTGTCAGTACTTTATCCAATGATGAAGGCCTGTACTCCTACATCAAAGGATATTTCCTCCTCAAAATAGTTCCTTTTTTTCTTCATCTCCTATGGTCCAACTACTTGGTCCTTCCACTGAGTCAGTAGTTTATCCAATGATGAAGGCCTGTACTCTTACATCAAAGGATATTTCCTCCTCAAAATAGTTCCTTTTTTTCTTCATCTTCTATGGTCCAACTACTTGGTCCTTCCCACTGAGTCAGTACTTTATCCAATGATGAAGGCCTGTACTCCTACATCAAAGGATATTTCCTCCTCAAAGCAAAGTTCCATTTGCTGTCTATCTTCTATAGTCCAACTACTTGGTCCTTTCCACTGAGTCAGTACTTTATCCAATGATGAAGGCCTGTACTCCTACATCAAAGGATATTTCCTCCTCAAAGCAAAGTTTATTTATCTGTCCATCTTCCATAGTCCAACTATTTGGTCCTTCCCACTGAGTCAGTACTTTATCCAATGATGAAGGCCTGTACTCCTACATCAAAGGATATTTCCTCCTCAAAGCAAAGTTCATTTATCTGTCCATCTTCCATAGTCCAACTACTTGGTCCTTCCCACTGAGTCAGTACTTTATCCAATGATGAAGGCCTGTACTCCTACATCAAAGGATATTTCCTCCTCAAAGCAAAGTTCCTTTTTCTGTCCATCTTCTATAGTCCAACTACTTGGTCCTTCCACTAAGTCAGTACTTTATCCAATGATGAAGGCCTCTACTCCTACATCAAAGGATATTTCCTCCTCAAAGCAAAGTTCATTTATCTGTCCATCTTCCATAGTCCAACTATTTGGTCCTTCCCACTGAGTCAGTACTTTATCCAATGATGAAGGCCTGTACTCCTACATCAAAGGATATTTCCTCCTCAAAGTAAAGTTCCTTTTTCTATCCATCTTCTATAGTCCAACTACTTGGTCCTTCCACTGAGTCAGTACTTTATCCAATGATGAAGGCCTGTACTCCTACATCAAAGGATATTTCCTCCTCAAAGCAAAGTTCCTTTTGCTGTCCATCTTCCATAGTCCAACTACCCTGTCCTTTCCACTGAGTCAGTACTTTATCCAATGATGAAGGCCTGTACTCCTACATCAAAGGATATTTCCTCCTCAAAGCAAAGTTCCTTTTGCTGTCCATCTTCCATAGTCCAACTACTTGGTCCTTTCCACTGAGTCAGTACTTTATCCAATGATGAAGGCCTGTACTCCTACATCAAAGGATATTTCCTCCTCAAAGCAAAGTTCCTTTTTCTGTCCATCTTCTATAGTCCAACTACTTGGTCCTTCCCACTGAGCCAGTACTTTATCCAATGATGAAGGCCTGTACTCCTACATCAAAGGATATTTCCTCCTCAAAGCAAAGTTCCTTTTGCTGTCCATCTTCCATAGTCCAACTACCCTGTCCTTTCCACTGAGTCAGTACTTTATCCAATGATGAAGGCCTGAACTCCTACGTCAAAGGATATTTCCTCTTCAAAGCAAAGTTCCTTTTTCTGTCCATCTTCCATAGTCCAACTACTTGGTCCTTCCCACTGAGTCAGTACTTTATCCAATGATGAAGGCCTGTACTCCTACATCAAAGGATATTTCCTCCTCAAAGCAAAGTTCCTTTTTCTGTCCATCTTCTATAGTCCAACTACTTGGTCCTTCCCACTGAGTCAGTACTTTATCCAATGATGAAGGCCTGTACTCCTACATCAAAGGATATTTCCTCCTCAAAGCAAAGTTCATTTTTCTGTCCATCTTCCATAGTCCAACTACTTGGTCCTTCCCACTGAGTCAGTACTTTATCCAATGATGAAGGCCTGTACTCCTACATCAAAGGATATTTCCTCCTCAAAGCAAAGTTCCTTTTGCTGTCCATCTTCCATAGTCCAAGTACTTGGTCCTTTCCACTGAGTCAGTACTTTATCCAATGATGAAGGCCTGTACTCCTACATCAAAGGATATTTCCTCCGCAAAATAAAGTTCCTTTTTTCTCCTCATCTTCTATGGTCCAACTACTTGGTCCTTTCCACTGAGTCAGTACTTTATCCAATGATGAAGGCCTGTACTCCTACATCAAAGGATATTTCCTTTTCAAAATAAAGTTCCTTTTTCTCTTCATCTTCTATGGTCCAACTACTTGGTCCTTTCCACTGAGTCAGTACTTTATCCAATGATGAAGGCCTGTACTCCTACATCAAAGGATATTTCCTCCGCAAAATAAAGTTCCTTTTTTCTCCTCATCTTCTATGGTCCAACTACCTGGTCCTTTCCACTGAGTCAGTACTTTATCCAATGATGAAGGCCTGACCTCCTACATCAAAGGCTATTTCCTCCGCAAAATAAAGTTCCTTTTTTCTCCTCATCTTCTATGGTCCAACTACTTGGTCCTTTCCACTGAGTCAGTACTTTATCCAATGATGAAGGCCTGTACTCCTACATCAAAGGATATTTCCTCCGCAAAATAAAGTTCCTTTTTTCTCCTCATCTTCTATGGTCCAACTACTTGGTCCTTTCCACTGAGTCAGTACTTTATCCAATGATGAAGGCCTGTACTCCTACATCAAAGGATATTTCCTTTTCAAAATAAAGTTCCTTTTTCTCTTCATCTTCTATGGTCCAACTACTTGGTCCTTTCCACTGAGTCAGTACTTTATCCAATGATGAAGGCCTGTACTCATACATCAAATGATATTTCCTCCTCAAAATAGTTCTTTTTTTTCTTTATATTCTACGGTACAACTACTTGATAATTTCCACTGAGTCAGTACTTTATCCAATGATGAAGGCCTGTACTCCTACATCAAATGATATTTCCTCCTCAAAATAGTTTTTTTTTTTTCTTCATCTTCTATGGTCCAACTACTTGGTCCTTTCCACTGAGTCAGTACTTTATCCAATGATGAAGGCCTGTATTCCTACATCAAAGGATATTTCCTCCTCAAAATAGTTCCTTTTTTTCTTCATCTTCTATGGTCCAACTACTTGGTCCTTTCCACTGAGTCAGTACTTTATCCAATGATGAAGGCCTGTACTCCTACATCAAAGAATATTTCCTCCTCAAAATAGTTCCTTTTTTTTCTTCATCTTCTATGGTCCAACTACTTGGTCCTTTCCATTGAGTCAGTACTTTATCCAATGATGAAGGCCTGTACTCCTACATCAAAGGATATTTCCTCCTCAAAGCAAAGTTCATTTATCTGTCCATCTTCCATAGTCCAACTACCCTGTCCTTCCCACTGAGTCAGTACTTTATCCAATGATGAAGGCCTGTACTCCTACATCAAAGGATATTTCCTCCTCAAAATAGTTCCTTTTTTTCTTCATCTTCTATGGTCCAACTACTTGGTCCTTTCCACTGTGTCAGTACTTTATCCAATGATGAAGGCCTGTACTCCTACATCAAAGGATATTTCCTCCTCAAAATAGTTCCTTTTTTTCTTCATCTCCTATGGTCCAACTACTTGGTCCTTCCACTGAGTCAGTAGTTTATCCAATGATGAAGGCCTGTACTCTTACATCAAAGGATATTTCCTCCTCAAAATAGTTCCTTTTTTTCTTCATCTTCTATGGTCCAACAACTTGGTCCTTTCCACTGTGTCACTACTTTATCCAATGATGAAGGCCTGTACTCCTACATCAAAGGATATTTCCTCCTCAAAATAGTTCCTTTTTTTCTTCATCTCCTATGGTCCAACTACTTGGTCCTTCCACTGAGTCAGTAGTTTATCCAATGATGAAGGCCTGTACTCTTACATCAAAGGATATTTCCTCCTCAAAATAGTTCCTTTTTTTCTTCATCTTCTATGGTCCAACTACTTGGTCCTTCCCACTGAGTCAGTACTTTATCCAATGATGAAGGCCTGTACTCCTACATCAAAGGATATTTCCTCCTCAAAATAGTTCCTTTTTTTCTTCATCTCCTATGGTCCAACTACTTGGTCCTTTCCACTGTGTCAGTACTTTATCCAATGATGAAGGCCTGTACTCCTACATCAAAGGATATTTCCTCCTCAAAATAGTTCCTTTTTTTCTTCATCTCCTATAGTCCAACTACTTGGTCCTTCCACTGAGTCAGTAGTTTATCCAATGATGAAGGCCTGTACTCTTACATCAAAGGATATTTCCTCCTCAAAATAGTTCCTTTTTTTCTTCATCTTCTATGGTCCAACTACTTGGTCCTTCCCACTGAGTCAGTACTTTATCCAATGATGAAGGCCTGTACTCCTACATCAAAGGATATTTCCTCCTCAAAGCAAAGTTCCATTTGCTATCTATCTTCTATAGTCCAACTCCTTGGTCCTTTCCACTGAGTCAGTACTTTATCCAATGATGAAGGCCTGTACTCCTACATCAAAGGATATTTCCTCCTCAAAGCAAAGTTCATTTATCTGTCCATCTTCCATAGTCCAACTACCCTGTCCTTCCTACTGAGTCAGTACTTTATCCAATGATGAAGGCCTGTACTCCTACATCAAAGGATATTTCCTCCTCAAAGCAAAGTTCCATTTGCTGTCTATCTTCTATAGTCCAACTCCTTGGTCCTTTCCACTGAGTCAGTACTTTATCCAATGATGAAGGCCTGTACTCCTACATCAAAGGATATTTCCTCCTCAAAGCAAAGTTTATATATCTGTCCATCTTCCATAGTCCAACTATTTGGTCCTTCCCACTGAGTCAGTACTTTATCCAATGATGAAGGCCTGTACTCCTACATCAAAGGATATTTCCTCCTCAAAGCAAAGTTCATTTATCTGTCCATCTTCCATAGTCCAACTACCCTGTCCTTCCCACTGAGTCAGTACTTTATCCAATGATGAAGGCCTGTACTCCTACATCAACGGATATTTCCTCCTCAAAGCAAAGTTCCTTTTTCTGTCCATCTTCTATGGTCCAACTACTTGGTCCTTCCACTAAGTCAGTACTTTATCCAATGATGAAGGCCTCTACTCCTACATCAAAGGATATTTCCTCCTCAAAGCAAAGTTCATTTATCTGTCCATCTTCCATAGTCCAACTATTTGGTCCTTCCCACCGAGTCAGTACTTTATCCAATGATGAAGGCCTGTACTCCTACATCAAAGGATATTTCCTCCTCAAAGCAAAGTTCCTTTTTCTATCCATCTTCTATAGTCCAACTACTTGGTCCTTCAACTGAGTCAGTACTTTATCCAATGATGAAGGCCTGTACTCCTACATCAAAGGATATTTCCTCCTCAAAGCAAAGTTCCTTTTGCTGTCCATCTTCCATAGTCCAACTACCCTGTCCTTTCCACTGAGTCACTGCTTTATCCAATGATGAAGGCCTGTACTCCTACATCAAAGGATATTTCCTCCTCAAAGCAAAGTTCCTTTTGCTGTCCATCTTCCATAGTCCAACTACTTGGTCCTTTCCACTGAGTCAGTACTTTATCCAATGATGAAGGCCTGAACTCCTACGTCAAAAGATATTTCCTCTCCAAAGCAAAGTTCCTTTTTCTGTCCATCTTCCATAGTCCAACTACTTGGTCCTTCCCACTGAGTCAGTACTTTATCCAATGATGAAGGCCTGTACTCCTACATCAAGGATATTTACTTCTCAAAGCAAAGTTCCTTTTTCTGTCCATCTTCTATAGTCCAACTACTTGGTCCTTCCCACTGAGCCAGTACTTTATCCAATGATGAAGGCCTGTACTCCTACATCAAAGGATATTTCCTCCTCAAAGCAAAGTTCCTTTTTCTGTCCATCTTCCATAGTCCAACTACTTGGTCCTTCCCACTGAGTCAGTACTTTATCCAATGATGAAGGCCTGTACTCCTACATCAAAGGATATTTCCTCCTCAAAGCAAAGTTCCTTTTGCTGTCCATCTTCATAGTCCAAGTACTTGGTCCTTTCCACTGAGTCAGTACTTTATCCAATGATGAAGGCCTGTACTCCTACATCAAAGGATATTTCTCCTCAAAGCAAAGTTCATTTATCTGTCCATCTTCCATAGTCCAACTACTTGGTCCTTCCCACTGAGTCAGTATTTTATCCAACGATGAAGGCCTGTACTCCTACATCAAAGGATATTTCCTCCTCAAAGCAAAGTTCCTTTTTCTCTCCATCTTCCATAGTCCAACTACTTGGTCCTTCCCACTGAGCCAGTACTTTATCCAATGATGAAGGCCTGTACTCCTACATCAAAGGATATTTCCTCCTCAAAGCAAAGTTCCTTTTTCTGTCCATCTTCCATAGTCCAACTACTTGGTCCTTCCCATTGAGTCAGTACTTTATCCAATGATGAAGGCCTGTACTCCTACATCAAAGGATATTTCCTACTCAAAGCAAAGTTGCTTTTTCTGTCCATCTTCCATAGTCCAACTACTTGGTCCTTCCCACTGAGTCAGTACTTTATCCAATGATGAAGGCCTGTACTCCTACATCAAAGGATA
>NC_090727.1:21915539-21927110 GCF_036898095.1 Palaemon carinicauda | reverse complement strand
TCACTTTTTGCCTGCCTTGCGTCGTAACTTTAATTTATCCAAAACAACCGTAGTCTGGTTGTTCTCCTGTGAATAGCAAAACAAGCAACAGTATCCATTTCTTTCATAATTCCAAGGGAATGGGAGGAAACCAATTCAAATGAAATAAGGTGGTCAAATACCGATCATAAATTTATGAATAAACTTCAGTTTCCTCGCATTCAACCATAAGAAACAATCGTGATAATATATTTTCTAACATTCCCCCGACAAGGTTTAACAATTTCCAGAAAAAATTGTTAAAAAAATATAATGCATTCATAAAGACAACAAAAAGAAAAATAATCATTACCAATATATACAAATAACCACAAATATTTACAAATTCAAAAAGACCGCAAGATTCAATCAATCGTCAGACAAAATGTCTTTGGTCTTTTTGATAGATTCCAAAGCAGCCTTCCTAGTACTTTTGGGTCTAACTGATAATTCAGTGCTAATCTTAGGAAGGTCACCTGCTAAGTCTTTATCTTCAGAAGAATTTTCAAATAACAATAAAGGTATCAGGCAACTCACATGTCTTTTAGTTAATTCTGCTGTTCTACCCTTCAGGACAACTGCACCAGTTGTCTCTCCTTCATTATTGGTGATTATCTGCTTAACAATTCCCATTGGAAAGTTTACAGGCTTAACATTAGCATCTTTTATAAGCACTATATCACCAACACCTATTTTATCATGCTTGCAGGGTTTATATCTGTCTTTGGTGTCTATTGCTCGATTCAACAAAGTAGACAAACTCACTCTGATATAAGTCAAACAGTCTATGCCTAACTTTCCTAATTTTGGTATATTTATCCTTCACCAAATTAGACGGGGACGTATGGTCTGAATATTCATCCAACTCAGGCAAGGGTTGTAATTCTGGGATCAAATTGACAGTCACAATCTCATAGCCTCTAAGCAGCATCTCTGGGGTTATGGGACTTAGTGTATGAAGGTCCTGATCTCTCAAAGATTCCTTAAATGCAATGGGTCTCTTATTAACCAAACTTCTAACTTGAAATATCAAAAATTCAAAATCTCTCAATTCAAGAATATTAGTCCCGATGCTCTTATTTATCATTTGTTTTGTCATTTTTACTGAAGTTTCAACAAGAGAGCCAAGGGAACTACACCCTTTAAAGTAACTCTCAAACTTAATCTTATTAATGCCATTCTCCTTGAAATACTCATCCGTTTGCGGATCGTTAAGAAAATCAGTTATTTTATTTCCAGCCGCTACAATTTGAGTCCCCAAATCACTAATAACTAACTGGGGTAATCCAAACTCAAATACATGTATCATAAATGCCCTTAAAAATTCTGATACGGAAATATAACATACCTGCAAATTAATGGCTCTAGTGTACATACAAGAAAAACACAATATCCAAACCTTCCTACGACCATCTGACAGTTTGCAATTAAAAGACCCGCAATAATCCAAATATAGATAACCAAAAGGAGTATCAGAGGGTTCCAATCTAAATAATCTGTATGGAGACTGGTTCAGTCGTATAGGTCTTTGATTGTATCTTTTACAAGTAATGCAAGAGCTTACAGACTTCTTTACAACAGAAAATATGTGTGGTATGTAATAATTTTTTCTCAATAAATTCAGTACCCCATAATATCCTACATGTCCTAGCTTTATGTGGGCATCCCTAACAATCAATGAAGTTAATAAACTATCTTTAGGTAGTAACACTGGGAAGAACACCCTGTGAGAATTAGGTCTATCAAATATCCCATATACTCTCAAAACATTATTCCTGTCAGGGTAGATATTCAGCTGAGAAACTAGGTCAGGGATATCCTTTTTAGGACATTGCTTTCTTTGAAAAAACTCTACAACTTCTGGAAACTTGAGCTTTTGCTCTTTGCTTATAATTTGTTGCAATGCCAGTTCATAATAATTAAAATGGGGGGGCTTTATTTCCAAAGATGAAATAACAACTATTTCTAGAAAGGGCAGTTTTCCATTTATTCACTATCATTAAAACTTTAGCATGTACTTTTACTAGTTTAGTCAAGTTAGAAAATCTATCCACTGGAACCAAATGATCTGTTACTAGGATTTCTGCTGCTTGGTTAATAGAAACGCCAAATTCTTGAACCGGCCCGCTAGGTAATCTGAACCTTAATACCTCTTCCTGAACCTTTGTTTGTTCAAACTGCTCATAATTTGGACCACAACAATAGTTAGTACGGGACAAGACCTTCCTGGAAACCGGACGAGTAATACAATCTGCAGGTTTGTTGATACCTGCAATATAGTTAAACAATATTGGAATCTGCTCACATATCCTCTGTATTCGTTCGAGCCTATTATTAACAAATACAGTTCTTTTATTTACTTTATCCAATTTGACAGCACTAGAATGCAGCCAATGAAGAACGACAAGGCTATCTGAAAACAGTTGCAAATCGGTAATATTGATCTTAGATAAACAAAACTGCCCAGTAAGTTCATCATAAACAGACTTTAGCACTTCACAACCCAAAACCAGTGCTTGAAGCTCTAGAGAGGGCACAGACTTCGCTTTCAGTGATGAATTAACAAACTTATTCTTAGCTATAAGAAAACTCCGCTTGCATGACTCAACCTCTCTAATATAAATAACAATTCCATATATCTCAGTACTTGCATCAACATAACATTCTAATATGTACTCAGAATCCCTTTCACCAACAAAACGATCAAATTTAATGGGTGGTGAAGAATTTGCCTGATTTACAATACATTTCCATTCCTTAAGTTGTTCTCCATCAAGGATTTCATCCCAGTCCAATTTATTAGTTTGCAAATTGTGCAAAAAAATCCTGGCTCTGTTCAAAATTGGGCCATTGAAATTAAAGATGTCGAAATTGGAAGCAATAGTTTTTAACACACACCTTTTCGTATTAGCATTAGGATCTAACCTTACAGGCAACGTATATATCTGATCAGAATCCCTTGACCATTGAAGACCCAACAGCTTTACCTCATGTGGAGTTTGACCGGATCCTTCCCTGTCAATAACTTCTTGTAATGAGGGATCATTTGTAACAAACTGTTGCAAGGGAAATTTATATTTCTCAAAAATGGAAGGCAAAACTTTGTAAACTTCATTCAACTTTTCCCCTGAACTACAAGTATATGTTCCATTGTCCATATACAACAACTGATACAAAAGCCTCTTAACATCAGTCAAATTAGGATCACAATCATCAACAACTAATATATAATATAATGACAACATCAGTATCGTTGGACTACAACGTAGTCCAAAACTTAATCTTATATTCTTATATGCTACCAATGTAAAGTCATGTTTAGACACATTTCTATACCAAAAAAATAGCAACTTGCTTTGATCTTCCTCAGTTAAGGAAACTTGATTAAAGGCCTTTTTGATGTCATAACAGAGCAACTTAGAGCCAAACCTTAAATTCATAAATGCAGTACTCAACTTCTGATTCAAATTAGGACCAGGGTGCATGGCTTGATTGTGAGTAACTGTCAGAGGTCTACCGTCTACACTTTCACCTAAGTTTGACATGAACACAACTCGACACTTTGTGGTTTCCTTATCAGGTCTAAAGATTGGCATGTGAGCTAGGAAGCTAGCCTCAGGATGTTTTTCAAGGAATTTTTCCACATTTGGAATTCTTTCAATTATGCCCATTTCTATTTGTTCTTGAATAACATCATCAACCATACTTAGGTGTTCAGGGTTTCTTTTCAACTTCTTAAAATTAGAAGCTAGTATTCCCTTACTCATATTGAGGTTTTGCCCCAACAAATGAGATGTCCTCTGGTTCCACATTAATGGCATGGTTAGGCGACCCTCATCATTTATTCTAATATTAGACAAGGTATTCTTAACCAATTCGTTATTTAACTCTGAATCTTCCTCATAAGATATATTTTCATAATTGAGAACTTCCTTCACCTTTTCATCTAGAGCTCGATCGGCTATTGCATTTAAGACCTTATTGGACTGTTTATTAACCTTTATAATAAAATTAGAATCCTTGTCATTTACATTATCTTGCCATTCATCTAATACGCATTCCCTAGGCTGAACACATAAGAAACTGGCAAGTCTAAATTGAACCTCATTCTTCAAAGTAGGAATTTCATCAACAACTTTAAATGCCTTACTGGCTTCTCCCATAAACAATATTCCTACAGGAGAATCTAAGTAAACTAAAGGATTGATATCACCAAACAATTTAGCTGTGGTCAACAAACAATGAGCTGAACTGGTTCCCAACACAAATTTCACATTAGATATCCTATCACAGTTCAAAAGTTGATTATCTGCAATGACATATCCTTTCTTTTTAAATGCTTGAGCAAGTTTTGATAAGTTGGGGACTAAAATGTCAATTCCAATATTAGGTACGCAAATAGCCTGAACTTTATAATTCTT
The DNA here is from genome assembly GCF_036898095.1 of Palaemon carinicauda. Taxonomy (NCBI): domain Eukaryota; kingdom Metazoa; phylum Arthropoda; class Malacostraca; order Decapoda; family Palaemonidae; genus Palaemon; species Palaemon carinicauda. Next base: position 21,922,671 of record NC_090727.1, on the reverse strand, counting down.
ATCCCCAATATCTAAATCAACAGCCACTAATTTTGTTTTATATTTTCTAGAAGCATTAAATCCATTTACTTCCACGCTGATACCATCACAAATAACCTCACAGTCAAGTCCTGTGGCAAGTTCAGATGTAATAAAATTCCCTTGACAACCGCTGTCCAGTAAGGCTCTAAAGGTTTCAGTTTTTGATTTACATGTAAATGTAGGTAAAGCCATATCACCCATACAACTAGTCACTGATCCTGCAATCAAAGCACTGCCATTCTTAATCTGCACACTACCATCCTTATCAACTTTTGATTTGCCACCTGTTTTCGATTCTACTCTGCTGACCTTTTTTACCTTTGGCTCTTTCGTACACAAATAAGAAAAATGCCATTCATTACATTTGAAGCATCTCTTATGAAATCTGAAAAGACAATTATTTGGCAAGTGTCCCTGTCCACAACACTTTAAACATCTACCCAGTTCTACAATACGTTCCAATTTCTTCTCAGGAGTCCTGTAAACTTCACATTCCGAAACCTTGTGCAAGGGATAATCACTATTACAACATAATAAACAACCCCTTTGAATATTCCTCTTATCAACAGAGATTGCCAGATTAGTAGAGCTCACCTTCTCACATTTTTCCTTAACAATAGTCTTTGAATGAGCTTTGGAATCCTGCAGATACCTATCTGAAGCTTCAAAGAAGTGCTCCTGTATGTCTTCTAAACTAGGTCTGACATTATTAGTGATACTAATCAAATGCTGTTTAAAAGTCTCATTTAAGCCTTCCCACACAAAATACTGAGCAAAGTCATCACCATTCATCTTTAACAACTTCACATTTTCTATTAATGATCTTACCCTTCCAATATATGAAAAAGGATCATCTGATGACTTCAGTTTAAGCTCGGAAAACATCCTTACAGTATTATATTTCTGTAAATCAGTGGAAGCAAATGCACAACTTAGTAAATTCTTTGCATCCTCATATGACTGACTACTCAGTTCAAGAGAATTAATCAAATATTCTGCTCTCCCATGCACTTGTTGTTTTAACAGCAAAAACTTCTCTATTGGAAAACTGTTGTTGCTCTGAAACAGATTCAAACTCCTGGAAAAACCTATTGATATTTTCGTCAGGGCTACTGTTAAAAGTGGGCAGGGGAATAACAGGATTCTTCAACAGACTTCTAGAACTGTTATCACTTGCAACATTTGGTTTATCCTCCAGAATAGCTAACATTTCAGTAACTTTATCAACATATTGCTCACAAATACTAAGTTCTACTGAAAAAGCTTCCTCATTCATACTTTCAGACCACTTCGCATCTGTAATTTTGTGATCATAATCCTTTACTTCGGCTAAAATACCTTTTAATTTTTCTCTTTTTGCAATTCTTTGCACCCTAGACAGACTAGTAAAACTGTCCTTACTACCATATTGTTTTGTAATGCTACCACGTAGGTATTTTCGTGCATTAACTAAAACATCCAATGAACTCATTTTCTTTGTTTTAATTTAAGAATCACAGAACAAAAATAAACTAGAAAATGATAAAGCAATAAACTTAACTTTACAACTCAAGAGTGCTCTATCCAATAAGTCAACCCCTCCTTCACCAATTCGGTAAGTTTCTCGAGTCCTTTGGTATTTAAATGAACTTCATCAGCAAACAACGCCTTATTGTCTAGTTTGGATTTTCCATCAACTCTAAATAAAAAATCCTTCAATTTGAGCTTATAAATAAACCTATTCAAGTATTTCCGCTGATAATGGTAATCTATTCCGGTGGGACACTGAAATCTGTTACCAGCTGAATAATACCTTTGCTCAATTTGACTGGCAATGATCTTAGACCTAGGCAACCAGCTACGTAATTTTTGGCAAAATTCAGAACAATGCAGTTTTACAATATCCAAGCTTACTCGAATACTAATATCATTACCCCCCAAGAAAACAAGAACAAAATCTGGGTCATATGTCTTCAACTCTGAAATAAATCTATCATTTGCAACCAAGGTTCTAAACTTAGCCCAAGGTTCTAAACTTAGCCCCACTATAACCAAAAAATTCACACTGAAAATCAATATCATTAATTTTCAAATTAGAGGGAAAAACTTTGCAAATGCTTAACATAAGAGTGACCTACAAGTGCTAACTTCATACTGAAATACGGGCCGCCCCGGAGTTCTGCCGCAATGCACGACTTCAACTAACACTATCATCGAAACCAACCAACTTAGCATAGCCCCACGTTGGGCGCCATCTTGGAAAAACTTTGAATATAAATATTTTATTCCAACAGGTAGACAACTAAGTTGGTTGGGATAAGAAAAATTCGCTATACTATAATATAAATTTTATTTCCTCTTTCTATCACGATGAATTAATATGGTCTTCCTTAATAGTTGTTCCCAACCCACTGTTTACCAAGATTTCCTGAGAGTACAAAAAAGTTACCTTCATTAAACAATGTACCAAAAACAATAAGGTGGAATACTACACACAAGTCCAAAAATACGAAGAAAAACTATGCAACAACGTGTGTAGTAACAGGGAGCTGTCTCAACACACTAAACAATACTGAATAAAATACATAGTTTAACTTGAAAGCTACAAACATTGTATTCCACCCACTTGAAGAAACTAAGTTTAAAAACTCTAAGAATTTCTTAAGGCTAACTGCTAAGACACCGAAGTAAATTATACAAAACATTTAGCTTGTTAAGAGTACATAATTACATTGAGATGATCGGTATCATTAATGACCAACCTTATAAATCATCCTTGGTGCTTCTTGGTTGATCTCGGCGTTTAGTACACGAATGATAGTCGGCAACAGTAGCTTTCGTCCGGGGCGGCGCCGATGGCTTTATTCTTCCATGTTAAAAAGAACAATCCCTTTATACGCAATTAAGGGAAACAGCATATCCAGTTGATAATCAACGTGAAGACGTACAAAATACAAAGCCACCCAGTATGAGAGCGTTGGTGTCTTGACGTTTACTCTCTCAATGCCTCACTCCAACACTGCCTTCACTTTTTGCCTGCCTTGCGTCGTAACTTTAATTTATCCAAAACAACCGTAGTCTGGTTGTTCTCCTGTGAATAGCAAAACAAGCAACAGTATCCATTTCTTTCATAATTCCAAGGGAATGGGAGGAAACCAATTCAAATGAAATAAGGTGGTCAAATACCGATCATAAATTTATGAATAAACTTCAGTTTCCTCGCATTCAACCATAAGAAACAATCGTGATAATATATTTTCTAACATATATATATATATATATATATATATATATATATATATATATATATATATATATATATATATATATATATATATATATATATATGTGTGTGTGTGTGTGTGTGTATAATATATATATATACATATATATAATACATATATATAATATATATAATATATGTTAATAATATCCTCAGTCAACGCAAGTCCACCCTAAGAGCAACAATGTGAATTTTTGTTATAAACCAATACGAAATTAATGGAAATAACACATGATCATATTACTATTCATAACTAAATAAACTAAAGATTATCATCAATCAACAAGAAGAATTCACCTTCACTTCTGCAAGGAACTCCCCACGCCCACCTCTCGCATTAGCAAAAACATCCACAAAAATATCAAATATTCAAAGAGTTTTCAGAGTAGCAAATGTTAATCAAGTTAAATAAAGACAAACTTAAAAGCCTTATGTGAATGTGTCCAGTAATTCTCGTGAAACTTGTTCGTTTATTAACTATAAATTCAAAAGCAGATGAACCTGGCTGGTAATTTCACAACCTTAGGATTAATCACAACACATTGCTGGAGATCAGATTACAATGAGAGAGAGAGAGAGAGAGAGAGAGAGAGAGAGAGAGAGAGAGAGAGAGAGAGAGAGAGAGAAGAAGAAGAAGAAGAATAAACTATTCTATCTTATTTCTCTTCCTTTTGTTTTGTTAAAGTTTTTATAGTTTATATAGGAGATATCAAATTTAATGTTACTCTTCTTGAAACCTTAGGATTAATCACAACACATTGCTGGAGATCAGATTACAATGAGAGAGAGAGAGAGAGAGAGAGAGAGAGAGAGAGAGAGAGAGAGAGAGAGAGAGAGAGAGAGAGAGAGAGAGGAGAATAGACTATTCTATCTTATTTCTCTTCCTTTTGTTTTGTTAAAGCTTTTATAGTTTATATAGGAGATATCAAATTTAATGTTACTCTTCTTGAAATATTTTATTTTTCCTTAAGTTTCCTTTCCTCACTGGACTATTTTCCCTGTTGGAGCCCCTTGGCCTTATAGCTTCCTGCTTTTCTAAATAGCGTTGTAGCCTAGCAAGTAATAATAATAATAATAATAATAATAATAATAATAATAATTATCATTATTATCATTAACTATTGTTATTATTATTATTATCATATTATTATCATCAACATATCATTATTATTATTATCATTATTATTAATTGTTCCACAACCTTAGCTGGAAAAGAAGGATACTAAAGTATTTGCTTAGGGTTCAGCAGATCGTAATATAAAAGTAACAGTAAACATGGTAGTTGAAAAACGGTCAATCAATGCCTCTAAAGCTAAATAATCAAACGAAATTTCATAGGTTACTTTCTTCTGCCCTTTAATAACAAGGTCCTTATCACTCCCATTAGGTAGGTCAGGGACATCAGCAATTTCTAGAAAATAGACATCCGATGTCCGTTTGTGTAGACCAGTTCGGATGCCAAAACTAAAACAAGAAGAATGATACACAAGATTGAAATTCAGTCAATAGATTTCCACCCTTCTGGCATCTAAGGAAGAAAGGGAAAGAATCCTACATCCCATAAACTCGAAATCGCTTCCTTCAGTAGGCTATATGACTTCTGATAGCAAGAAATATCAAACCCAAAATGGTAAATGTCGATCAACAACGAGAATTCACCATCACCTGTACGATGAATAGACCAGGAGAGAGAGAGAGAGAGAGAGAGAGAGAGAGAGAGAGAGAGAGAGAGAGTCGTGTCTCAAAGTTCCTACTTACTAAATAACTGCCAACACCATTCGTTTGAATAAAGCAAAGTTTATTATTATTATTATTATTATTATTATTATTATTATTATTATTAAATGCTAAGCTACAACCCTAGTTGGAAAAGCAGGATGCTATAAGCCCAGGGACTCAAACAGGGAAAATAGCCTAGTGAGGAAAGGAAACAAGGAAAAATTAAACCTCTAAGAAGAGTAACAACATTAAAATAAATACCTCCTATATAAACTATAAAAACTTGAACAAAACAAGAGGAAGAGAAATAAGACAGAACAGCGTGCCCGATTGTACCCTCAAGCAAGAGAACTCTAACCCAAGACAGTGGAAGGCCATGGTACAGAGGCTATGGCACTACCCAATAGATATCATTTATTAATCTTTCAGGAACCTCAAAACGTTAACTAAAGTCAATCATTAGTCATGAAGGAATTATTCAGAAGTCAATCTTTATGCACATATATAGATTCACGTTGAGGGTCAGAGATGATCTTATCATTGACATAGTGACATAGACCATCTCCTGCTAAGATGAATCAGGTGCATGTAGATCCCTCACACTGTAATATGAATCACCCATCTTATCCTCGAGTTAATTACAAAGAGAAAAATTAAAATTGGATGACTATTTCATCTGCCAACTCGAAGATGATGCAAACGACGAAGGGGATGCTCTAAACCCCATTTGGAAAGAGCACTTTGCTTCCAAACCTCTCTGGCGAGAGAACAGAAAATACTGGACCACAATTATCTTAAAACCTATATCAACTTGTATATATCATTAAGAGCAGCTTATTACCTCCAACAACGAAGTTAGGAGGAGGTTACGTTATGTTTCCGCCCTAGTTTGTGTGTTTGTGCGTGTTTTTGTTTATGAACAGCTTCCTGGCCACATTTTTAATCGTAATGATACTTGCAGGGATTAACTTGAGTAAAAAGATGGATATTATTAAATATTGGAAGGTCAAAGGTCAGGGTCAAGCAAAATGTCCAATTCACGTAATCAGCTATAAGTTTGGGCCTCGTTGTCACAGACACTTCAAACTTAGTTCATTTTTTAGTGTATCTTGCTTTTCCAACTACGATTGTAACTTAGCTAATAATAATAATAATAATAATAATAATAATAATAATAATAATAATAATAATAATAATAATAAAAATAATAATAATAGTAATAATACAGTATCCAAGTTTCATCTGTAAATGTATTTTCTTAGTTTTTTAATGGTGTTATTCAGTTTTCTTTTTTTATGTTTTCCCGTATTAGGACCTCGGACAGATTTATCCCCATCGGCAATATTTGTCCTGGTTCTTGGTACCTGCAGTTCATGTATTTGTTGTGAGATGATTTCACGATACTCACTGAATTATGCCTCTCTCTCTCTCTCTCTCTCTCTCTCTCTCTCTCTCTCTCTCTCTCTCTGAAACGTAATGTATAAGTTGATATATATATATATATATATATATATATATATATATATATATATATATATATATATATATATATATATATATATATATATATATATATATATATATATATTAAAACCGAGTTCAGTGTGGCGATTTTAACTAAGTTAACTGAAGTGATTTTAACCGAGTCTCGTTTAGTGGCTTTAACCAAGTTTACCCTAGTGAGACGAGATGAAATAATGAACCAATGTACACTATGTTTATATCACTCTGGATCAGTCACGGCCACCCGTAGGTCTAACACACACACACACACACACAGCCAGCCAGCCAGCCCAAATTGCCCGAGTTTCCGATCCGGAAGTGGGTTCTTTGACCAGCTTAGTCGCAGTCCTCAAGGTCTAACCAAATTTCTTCTGGCCCTACAGACACATCTGGGTAATCGGTTTCATATACCGTACTAACCCCCCCCCCCCTGCCCCCCCCCCCCCCCCCCCAACCCCGTCCACAAGATACCAAGAAAAAAATATTTTTATTTGATCTCGATGTTTAATATTAATAATTTTGTTTATGGTTGTATTTGAAATTGCATAATTCGATTTATTAGTTTCTACCACGCTTACGAGTAGCTCTCTCTCTCTTTCTCTCTCTCTCTCTCTCTCTCTCTCTCTC
>NC_090727.1:21908039-21910539 GCF_036898095.1 Palaemon carinicauda | reverse complement strand
ATGTAGTTCATTTACTTTCCTCACTGGGCTATTTTCCCTGTTGGAGTCCCTGGCCTTATAGCATCTTCCTTTAACATCTAGGGTTGTAGCTTAGCAATAATAATAATAATAATAATAATAATAATAATAATAATAATAAACCTCTTTTAGAAAAATTCTTCCAACTTAGATAAGTGCTGAATATGATATATATATATATATATATATATATATATATATATATATATATATATATATATATATATATATATATATATATATATATATATATTACGACTCAAGACTGTATATGTCATCAGTTTAAATGCATAGGCCTAAAGCAATACATTGCATTCCTGGAGTAACAAACAACAATACAAAGGTAACTAATTATTAAATAATGCTACAAGAATATATAGGAGGTCATGAAATTTAAATTACAGAAGGAAAAAAAAAGGAAAAAGCTAATTCGACTGGCTTATATAAATCGCGAAGAAGGAAAATAACACAAAGAGAATTTAAATGAAAGAAGCTAGGGAAATTTAAGTCACTATAATCGAAAGGAAACTCTCTCTCTCTCTCTCTCTCTCTCTCTCTCTCTCTCTCTCTCTCTCTCTCTCTCTCTCTCTCTCTTATGTGAGAAAGTGTGTACACGTCACAGAGGGTGGCAAGGCGTTGCCAAATCCTAAATTCATATTCTACTTCATAATTAAAAATGAATTTAACAAGTTATAAAAGGTTTTAAATTTCACGAATATGAACTTTTCTTATGACTTTCTTTTCTATGTAATCCTCGATGTTCATAGAAATGAACACTATCCATTCAATTCTTTTGAACATGTAATAATAATAATAATAATAATAATAATAATAATAATAATCTTTATTTCAGCAGAAGCCATATACAGAGTTACAGTAAGGGTACAGTGATCTTACACTTTTGACATCGGTACAAGAAAAAAAAGATGAGAAATGCAATAAATCAGTGATATATTATAAACATCAATTAGCAGGTTGACCACAGAGATCTAGGTTTGGGTAACAAAGACACATAAGAATTAATGCTTAGCAATGATGATACCATACATATTAGCAAACAAAAAGAGTGGGAGAGAGAGAGAGAGAGAAAAAAAAAAGAAAACAAAATGGAGATGACAATGATATGTTGGAACAGAAATTGCTTGAAAATGAAAGAACACTGGGGAGGAAAAAAAAAAAGAAAAAAATCTAGTCACTGAGCAGGGGTGTGAAGGAAATACAGGACATCCAGACAACAAAGATGTAACATAATAAAACACGTTATCATAACAATACTGGGAATCATACCAAAGTTATTTAGTGATGAGGATTTGGCATAGCCACACTATCAAATATTAGTGAATACAATTCATTGTACTGACGCTTCCGTATTCCAGGTTTCCCACATTTTGGATTTTATTCTCGCTGCACTTGCAAGCACATTTTGAATTAGGGGATTTTCACTAGATCGTAGGCGGGAGGTGAGACTTACTATAGATCGACGAATGATGGTTTTTAGGTTATCCAATCCATTTTCAACAAACATCGCTGAAGCTGAATGGTGCCTCGGGGTATTGGTGAGGCGTCTTAGGATATCATTGTGAATGGCTGTGATACGTCTCATCGATTCACGCGTATAGTTTGCCCATAGCGAGCAGCCGTATACGTTATAGCAGTAGGTTTGAAATAGGAGTTTTTTGATATCTTGGCGGCAGAAGGCAAATCTTCTCGTTACCATGTTCCCTAGACAACACAATTTTCGACGCCTGTTTTCAATGTCAGGTGTGTCCTTTAAATCTTTCGTAATGATGTGACCTAGGTAAGGAAAATCATTGACAAATTCTAGCTGATGGTTTTGAAGGTAAATATGTGGATCTTCTACGAAACGGAGCGATCTAGGAAGGACAGACATGCACTGTGTCTTCGATTCGTTATAGATTATGTCATGTTCAACAGCGTATGTGTTGCAAGTATTGATGAGACGTTGTAAGCCTTGAGCAGAGGGGGAGATGAGGACCATATCGTTTTTCCCCATTCACCGTTGGCATCCAACCAGGAATTTTTAATAGTGCTCTGAGCGTAGCATACTTATATTTGACTCTTTATTATTATTATTATTATTAATTGCTAAGCTACAACCCTAGTTGGAAAAGCAGAATGCTATAAGCACAAGGCCCCCAACAGGGAAAATAGCCCAGTGAGGGAAGGAAACAAGGAAAAATGAAATATTCTAAGAACAGTAACATTAAAATAAATATTTCCTATATAAACTATAAAACCTTTAACAAAACAAGAGGAAGAGAAACTAGATAGAATGGTGTGCTCAAGTGTACCCTCAAGCAAGAGAACTCTAACCCAAGACAGTGGAAGACCATGGTACAGCGGCTATTGCATTACCCAAGACTAGAGAACAAAACATCTCAGTAAAATAAGCGTTATTCATTTATACAACACAAACAAGCATTGGAAGACCAGGCATACATGACTGAGGTCTATGAAGCGT
>NC_090727.1:21865539-21903039 GCF_036898095.1 Palaemon carinicauda | reverse complement strand
TATATATATATATATATATATATATATATATATATATATATATATATATATATACAACAAATGCAGTCGTTTCTAGTCCACTACAGGATAAAGGCCTCAGATATGTCCTTATTCATGTCTGGAGTTTGTCTGCGTGGGAATTAAATGACGACGCTCACAAGCGTGTATGCGTTTCTTGTTGTATAGAGCAACCCCGTTATTATGAACATCACATCGTTCACCTTCATGTAAAGCATTCGAAATAAATTTAAGAAATGCCTTATGAATTATATAGAGTATGACATACCCTACAATACAACACAAAGTTACAAAGTAAAAATAATAATAATAATAAACTTACCCTTTGGAAATGATGGGGACAAATTGTATATAGATCCATTACGTGTCACTGATATACGATAACTGACCAGTCACGGACTCACGGGACGAGGGACAGGCGACAGCATCAGGTCCCCAAGGCTATCTTGATGTCCGTGAGAATTAGGTTTTTAATAAAGTTTTGAAATAAGTAGTCATTAGGAGTGCTAATAAATACTGGGAAATATATAGTCAAACAAAGTCTGTTTTATGGCAGAGATTCTGAATGAATATGTTAATACTTTTCGGGAGAGAGCTTTCAAGTCCGTGAGAGTTAGCAGACGGAATGGACCCCTCCAGGCCTCTACTACTGTCCAGATAAACATTCATTTCTTGTCTCCTGTGTGTGTGTGTGTGTGTGTGTGTGTGCATAGATCTAAAAAGCATAAATTTCTTATATAATTACCTGAAAGACATTGTAAATATATTAATAAATGAATAAACAAGAGAATAACAAAAGATCTATTTTAATTATTAATTACTTCTCTTGTATAGTTTTTTTTCCTTATATCCTTTCCTCACTGGGCTATTTTTCCTTGTTTAAGCCATTTGGGCTTATAGCATCCTGTGTTTCCAACTAGGGTTGTAGCTTAGATTGTAGTAATAATGATAATAATAATGTGAGGGAGTATTGACGCAAAGGGCCTAGGTTAGATTTCGCCAGTTGTGAGATAATATATATAGTATTTATGTCAATTTTTATGATTTTGTCCAAACTGTTCTTACACTCTTCTTCCTAACAATGCTCAGAGAGAGAGAGAGAGAGAGAGAGAGAGAGAGAGAGAGAGAGAGAGAGAGAGAGAGAGATCCAGCTATCAGTTATTATATCTTGAAGTTTATTCTTTCCTATTAGTCTCTCTCTCTCTCTCTCTCTCTCTCTCTCTCTCCGTAGACCTCGTGGCATAGTGGTATAGTTTATATATAAAAGATCTCATTTGAATTCTGTTGCAGTTATTGAAATGCTTTATTCTAATTGTTCATTACTTCTCTTTTAGTTTATTTCTTTCCTTGTTTCCATTCCTCACTGAGCTATTTTTCCTTGTTGGAGACCTTGGGCTTGTAGCATCTTGGTTTGCCAACTGAGGTTGTAGCTTAGCAAGTAATAATAATAATAATAATAATAATAATAATAATAATAATAATAATTTTTCCTTATTTCCTTTCCTCACTGGGCTATTTTTCCTTGTTGGAGACCTTGGGCTTCTAGCATCTTGGTTTGCCAACTGAGGTTTTAGCTTAGCAAGTAAAAATAATAATAATAATAATAATAATAATTTTTTCCTTATTTCCTTTCCTCACTGGGCTATTTTTCCTTGTTGGAGACCTTGGGCTTCTAGCATCTTGGTTTGCCAACTGAGGTTTTAGCTTAGCAAATAATAATAATAATAATAATAATAATAATAATAATAATTCCTTATTTCCTTTCCTCACTGGGCTATTTTTCCTTGTTGGAGACCTTGGGCTTCTAGCATCTTGGTTTGCCAACTGAGGTTTTAGCTTAGCAAGTAATAATAATAATAATAATAATAATAATACTAATTTTTCCTTATTTCCTTTCCTCACTGGGCTATTTTTCCTTGTTGGAGACCTTAGGCTTCTAGCATCTTGGTTTGCCAACTGAGGTTTTAGCTTAGCAAATAATAATAATAATAATAATAATAATAATAATAATAATTCCTTATTTCCTTTCCTCACTAGGCTATTTTTCCTTGTTGGAGACCTTGGGCTTCTAGCATCATGGTTTGCAAACTGAGGTTTTAGCTTAGCAAGTAATAATAATAATAATAATAATAATAATAATAATAATAATAATACCTTATTTCCTTTCCTCACTGGGCTATTTTTCCTTGTTGGAGACCTTGGGCTTCTAGCATCTTGGTTTGCCAACTGAGGTTTTAGCTTAGCAAGTAATAATAATAATAATAATAATAATAATAATAATAATAATAATAATAATAATAATTTTCCCTCATTTCCTTTCCTCACTGGGCTATTTTTCCTTGTTGGAGACCTTGGGCTTCTAGCATCTTGGTTTGCCAACTGAGGTTTTAGCTTAGCAAGTAATAATAATAATAATAATAATAATAATTTTTCCTTATTTCCTTTCCTCACTGGGCTATTTTTCCTTGTTGGAGACAATGGGCTTCTAGCATCTTGGTTTGCCAACTGAGGTTTTAGCTTAGCAAATAATAATAATAATAATAATAATAATAATAATAATAATATTAATAATAATAATTTTTCTTTATTTCCTTTCCTCACTGGGCTATTTTTCCTTGTTGGAGACCTTGGGCTTCTAGCATCCTGGTTTGCCAACTGAGGTTTTAGCTTAGCAAGTAATAATAATAATAATAATAATAATAATAATAATAATAATAATAATAATTCCTTATTTCCTTTCTTCACTGGGCTATTTTTCCTTGTTGGAGATCTTGGGCTTCTAGCATCTTGGTTTGCCAACTGAGGTTTTAGCTTAGCAAGTAATAATAATAATAATAATAATAATATTCCTTGTTGGAGACCTTGGGCTTCTAGCATCTTTGTTTGCCAACTGAGGTTTTAGCTTAGCAAGTAATAATAATAATAATAATAATAATAATAATAATAATAATAATAATAATATTAATTTTTCCTTATTTCCTTTCCTCACTGGGCTATTTTTCCTTGTTGGAGACCTTGGGCTTCTAGCATCTTGGTTTGCCAACTGAGGTTTTAGCTTAGCAAATAATAATAATAATAATAATAATAATTCCTTATTTCCTTTCCTCACTGTGCTATTTTTCCTTGTTGGAGACCTTGGGCTTCTAGCATCTTGGTTTGCAAACTGAGGTTTTAGCTTAGCAAGTAATAATAATAATAATAATAATAATAATAATAATAATAATTCCTTATTTCCTTTCCTCACTGGGCTATTTTTCCTTGTTGGAGACCTTGGGCTTCTAGCATCTTGGTTTGCAAACTGATGTTTTAGCTTAGCAAGTAATAATAATAATAATAATAATAATAATAATAATAATAATAATTTTCCCTTATTTCCTTTCCTCACTGGGCTATTTTTCCTTGTTGGAGACCTTGGGCTTCTAGCATCTTGGTTTGCCAACTGAGGTTTTAGCTTAGCAATTAATAATAATAATAATAATAATAATAATAATAATAATAATAATAATAATAATAATAATAATAATTTTTCCTTATTTCCTTTCCTCACTGGGCTATTTTTCCTTGTTGGAGACCAAGGGCTTCTAGCATCTTGGTTTGCCAACTGAGGTTTTAGCTTAGCAAATAATAATAATAATAATAATAATAATAATAGTTTTTCTTTATTTCCTTTCCTCACTGGGCTATTTTTCCTTGTTGGAGACCTTGGGCTTCTAGCATCCTGTTTTGCCAACTGAGGTTTTAGCTTAGCAAGTAATAATAATAATAATAATAATAATAATAATAATTCCTTATTTCCTTTCCTCACTGGGCTATTTTTCCTTGTTTGAGACCTTGGGCTTCTAGCATCTTGGTTTGCCAACTGAGGTTTTAGCTTAGCAAGTAATAATAATAATAATAATAATAATAATAATAATAATAATAATAATAATAATAATAATTTTTCCTTATTTCCTTTCCTCACTGGGCTATTTTTCCTTGTTGGAGACCTTGGGCTTCTAGCATCTTGGTTTGCCAACTGAGGTTGTAGTTTAGCAAGTAATAATAATAATAATAATAATGATAATAATAATAATATTTCCTTATTTCCTTTCCTCACTGGGCTATTTTTCCTTGTTGGAAACCTTGGGCTTCTAGCATCTTGGTTTGCCAACTGAGGTTTTAGCTTAGCAAGTAATAATAATAATAATAATAATAATAATAATAATTATAATTTTTCCTTATTTCCTTTCCTCACTGGGCTATTTTTCCTTGTTGGAGACCATGGGCTTCTAGCATCTTGGTTTGCCAACTGAGGTTTCAGCTTAGCAAGTAATAATAATAATAATAATAATAATAATAATAATAATAATAATAATAATAATAATTTTTCCTTATTTCCTTTCCTCACTGGGCTATTTTTTCTTGTTGGAGACCTTGGGCTTCTAGCATCTTGGTTTGCCAACTGATGTTTTAGCTTAGCAAGTAATAATAATAATAATAATAATAATAATAATAATATCTCCTTATTTCCTTTCCTCACTGGGCTATTTTTCCTTGTTGGAGACCTTGGGCTTCTAGCATCTTGGTTTGCCAACTGAGGTTTTAGCTTAGCAAGTAATAATAATAATAATAATAATAATAATAATTCCTTATTTCCTTTCCTCACTGGGCTATTTTTCCTTGTTGGAGACCTTGGGCTTCTAGCATCTTGGTTTGCCAACTGAGGTTTTAGCTTAGCAAGTAATAATAATAATAATAATAATTCCTTATTTCCTTTCCTCACTGGGCTATTTTTCCTTGTTGGAGACCTTGGGCTTCTAGCATCTTGGTTTGCCAACTGAGGTTTTAGCTTAGCAAGTAATAATAATAATAATAATAATAATAATAATAATTCCTTATTTCCTTTCCTCACTGGGCTATTTTTCCTTGTTGGAGACCTTGGGCTTCTAGCATCTTGGTTTGCCAACTGAGGTTTTAGCTTAGCAAGTAATAATAATAATAATAATAATAATAATAATAAAAATAATAATAATTTTTCCTTATTTCCTTTCCTCACTGGGCTATTTTTCCTTGTTGGAGACCTTGGGCTTCTAGCATCTTGGTTTGCCAACTGAGGTTTTAGCTTAGCAAGTAATAATAATAATAATAATAATAATAATGATAATAATAATAACTTATTTCCTTTCCTCACTGGGCTATTTTTCCTTGTTGGAAACCTTGGGCTTATAGCATCTTGGTTTGCCAACTGAGGTTTTAGCTTAGCAAGTAATAATAATAATAATAATAATAATAATAATTCCTTATTTCCTTTCCTCACTGAGCTATTTTTCCTTGTTGGAGACCTTGGGCTTCTAGCATCTTGGTTTGCCAACTGAGGTTTTAGCTTAGGAAGTAATAATAATAATAATAATAATAATAATAATAATTCCTTATTTCCTTTCCTCACTGGGCTATTTTTCCTTGTTGGAGACCTTGGGCTTCTAGCATCTTGGTTTGCCAACTGAGGTTTTAGCTTAGCAAGTAATAATAATAATAATAATAATAATAATAATAATAATAATAAAAATAATAATAATTTTTCCTTATTTCCTTTCCTCACTGGGCTATTTTTCCTTGTTGGAGACCTTGGGCTTCTAGCATCTTGGTTTGCCAACTGAGGTTTTAGCTTAGCAAGTAATAATAATAATAATAATAATAATAATAATAATGATAATAATAATAACTTATTTCCTTTCCTCACTGGGCTATTTTTCCTTGTTGGAAACCTTGGGCTTATAGCATCTTGGTTTGCCAACTGAGGTTTTAGCTTAGCAAGTAATAATAATAATAATAATAATAATAATTCCTTATTTCCTTTCCTCACTAGGCTATTTTTCCTTGTTGGAGACCTTGGGCTTCTAGCATCTTGGTTTGCCAACTGAGGTTTTAGCTTAGCAAGTAATAATAATAATAATAATAATAATAATAATAATTCCTTATTTCCTTTCCTCACTGGGCTATTTTTCCTTGTTGGAGACCTTGGGCTTCTAGCATCTTGGTTTGCCAACTGAGGTTTTAGCTTAGCAAGTAATAATAATAATAATAATAATAATAATAATAATAATAATAATAATAATAATAATTCCTTATTTCCTTTCCTCACTGGGCTATTTTTCCTTGTTGGAGACCTTGGGCTTCTAGCATCTTGGTTTGCCAACTGAGGTTTTAGCTTAGCAAGTAATAATAATAATAATAATAATAATAATAATAATAATAATAATAATAATAATAATAATATCTCCTTATTTCCTTTCCTCATTGGGCTATTTTTCCTTGTTGGAGACCTTGGGCTTATAGCATCTTGGTTTGCCAACTGAGGTTTTAGCTTAGCAAGTAATAATAATAATAATAATAATAATTCCTTATTTCCTTTCCTCACTGGGCTATTTTTCCTTGTTGGAGACCTTGGGCATCTAGCATCTTGGTTTGCCAATGAGGTTTTAGCTTAGCAAGTAATAATAATAATAATAATAATAATAATAATAATAATAATAATAATAATTCCTTATTTCCTTTCCTCGCTGGGCTATTTTTCATTGTTGGAGACCTTGGGCTTCTAGCATCTTGGTTTGCCAACTGAGGTTTTAGCTTAGCAAGTAATAATAATAATAATAATAATAATAATAATAATAATAATAATAATATCTCCTTATTTCCTTTCCTCACTGGGCTATTTTTCCTTGTTGGAGACCTTGGGCTTATAGCATCTTGGTTTGCCAACTGAGGTTTTAGCTTAGCAAGTAATAATAATAATAATAATAGTAATAATAATAATAATAATTTCTTATTTCCTTTCCTCACTGGGCTATTTTTCCTTGTTGGAGACCTTGGGCTTCTAGCATCTTGGTTTGCCAACTGAGGTTTTAGCTTAGCAAGTAATAATAATAATAATAATAATAATAATAATTCCTTATTTCCTTTCCTCACTGGGCTATTTTTCCTTGTTGGAGACCTTGGGCTTCTAGCATCTTGGTTTGCCAACTGAGGTTTTAGCTTAGCAAGTAATAATAATAATAATAATAATAATAATAATAATTCCTTATTTCCTTTCCTCACTGGGCTATTTTTCCTTGTTGGAGACCTTGGGCTTCTAGCATCTTGGTTTGCCAACTGAGGTTTTAGCTTAGCAAGTAATAATAATAATAATAATAATAATAATAATTCCTTATTTCCTTTCCTCACTGGGCTATTTTTCCTTGTTGGAGACCTTGGGCTTCTAGCATCTTGGTTTGCCAACTGAGGTTTTAGCTTAGCAAGTAATAATAATAATAATAATAATAATAATAATAATAATAATTTCTTATTTCCTTTCCTCACTGGGCTATTTTTCCTTGTTGGAGACATTAGGCTTCTAGCATCTTGGTTTGCTAACTGAGGTTTTAGCTTAGCAAGTAATAATAATAATAATAATAGTAATAATAATTCCTTATTTCCTTTCCTCACTGGGCTATTTTTCCTTGTTGGAGACCTTGGGCTTCTAGCATCTTGGTTTGCCAACTGAGGTTTTAGCTTAGCAAGTAATAATAATAATAATAATAATAATAATAATTCCTTATTTCCTTTCCTCACTGGGCTATTTTTCCTTGTTGGAGACCTTGGGCATCTAGCATCTTGGTTTGCCAACTGAGGTTTTAGCTTAGCAAGTAATAATAATAATAATAATAATAATAATAAAAATAATTCCTTATTTCCTTTCCTCACTGGGCTATTTTTCCTTGTTGGAGACCTTGGGCATCTATCATCTTGGTTTGCCAACTGAGGTTTTAGCTTAGCAAGTAATAATAATAATAATAATTCCTTATTTCCTTTCCTCACTGGGCTATTTTTCCTTGTTGGAGACCTTGGGCTTCTAGCATCTTGGTTTGCCAACTGAGGTTTTAGCTTAGCAAGTAATAATAATAATAATATCTCCTTATTTCCTTTCCTCACTGGGCTATTTTTCCTTGTTGGAGACCTTGGGCTTCTAGCATCTTGGTTTGTCAACTGAGGTTTTAGCTTAGCAAGTAATAATAATAATAATAATAATAATAATAATAATAATAATAATAATAATAATATCTCCTTATTTCCTTTCCTCATTGGGCTATTTTTCCTTGTTGGAGACCTTGGGCTTATAGCATCTTGGTTTGCCAACTGAGGTTTTAGCTTAGCAAGTAATAATAATAATAATAATAATAATAATTCCTTATTTCCTTTCCTCACTGGGCTATTTTTCCTTGTTGGAGACCTTGGGCTTCTAGCATCTTGGTTTGCCAACTGAGGTTTTAGCTTAGCAAGTAATAATAATAATAATAATAATAATAATAATAATAATAATATCTCCTTATTTCCTTTCCTCATTGGGCTATTTTTCCTTGTTGGAGACCTTGGGCTTATAGCATCTTGGTTTGCCAACTGAGGTTTTAGCTTAGCAAGTAATAATAATAATAATAATAATAATAATTCCTTATTTCCTTTCCTCACTGGGCTATTTTTCCTTGTTGGAGACCTTGGGCATCTAGCATCTTGGTTTGCCAATGAGGTTTTAGCTTAGCAAGTAATAATAATAATAATAATAATAATAATAATAATAATAATAATAATTCCTTATTTCCTTTCCTCGCTGGGCTATTTTTCCTTGTTGGAGACCTTGGGCTTCTAGCATCTTGGTTTGCCAACTGAGGTTTTAGCTTAGCAAGTAATAATAATAATAATAATAATAATAATAATAATAATAATAATAATCTCCTTATTTCCTTTCCTCACTGGGCTATTTTTCCTTGTTGGAGACCTTGGGCTTATAGCATCTTGGTTTGCCAACTGAGGTTTTAGCTTAGCAAGTAATAATAATAATAATAATATTAATAATAATAATAATAACTTATTTCCTTTCCTTACTGGGCTATTTTTCCTTGTTGGAGACCTTGGGCTTCTAGCATCTTGGTTTGCCAACTGAGGTTTTAGCTTAGCAAGTAATAATAATAATAATAATAGTAATAATAATAATAATAATTTCTTATTTCCTTTCCTCACTGGGCTATTTTTCCTTGTTGGAGACCTTGGGCTTCTAGCATCTTGGTTTGCCAACTGAGGTTTTAGCTTAGCAAGTAATAATAATAATAATAATAATAATAATAATAATAATTCCTTATTTCCTTTCCTCACTGGGCTATTTTTCCTTGTTGGAGACCTTGGGCTTCTAGCATCTTGGTTTGCCAACTGAGGTTTTAGCTTAGCAAGTAATAATAATAATAATAATAATAATAATAATAATTCCTTATTTCCTTTCCTCACTGGGCTATTTTTCCTTGTTGGAGACCTTGGGCTTCTAGCATCTTGGTTTGCCAACTGAGGTTTTAGCTTAGCAAGTAATAATAATAATAATAATAATAATAATAATTCCTTATTTCCTTTCCTCACTGGGCTATTTTTCCTTGTTGGAGACCTTGGGCTTCTAGCATCTTGGTTTGCCAACTGAGGTTTTAGCTTAGCAAGTAATAATAATAATAATAATAATAATAATAATAATAATAATAATAATAATTTCTTATTTCCTTTCCTCACTGGGCTATTTTTCCTTGTTGGAGACATTAGGCTTCTAGCATCTTGGTTTGCCAACTGAGGTTTTAGCTTAGCAAGTAATAATAATAATAATAATAATAGTAATAATAATTCCTTATTTCCTTTCCTCACTGGGCTATTTTTCCTTGTTGGAGACCTTGGGCTTCTAGCATCTTGGTTTGCCAACTGAGGTTTTAGCTTAGCAAGTAATAATAATAATAATAATAATAATAATAATTCCTTATTTCCTTTCCTCACTGGGCTATTTTTCCTTGTTGGAGACCTTGGGCATCTAGCATCTTGGTTTGCCAACTGAGGTTTTAGCTTAGCAAGTAATAATAATAATAATAATAATAATAATAGTAATAATAAAAATAATTCCTTATTTCCTTTCCTCACTGGGCTATTTTTCCTTGTTGGAGACCTTGGGCATCTATCATCTTGGTTTGCCAACTGAGGTTTTAGCTTAGCAAGTAATAATAATAATAATAATTCCTTATTTCCTTTCCTCACTGGGCTATTTTTCCTTGTTGGAGACCTTGGGCTTCTAGCATCTTGGTTTGCCAACTGAGGTTTTAGCTTAGCAAGTAATAATAATAATAATATCTCCTTATTTCCTTTCCTCACTGGGCTATTTTTCCTTGTTTGGAGACCTTGGGCTTTTAGCATTTTGGTTTGCCAACTGAGGTTTTAGCTTAGCAAATAATAATAATAATAATAATAATAATAATAATAATAATAATAATAATAATAATAATAATAATAATTTATTATTATTATTTTTCCTTATTTCCTTTCCTCACTGGGCTATTTTTCCATGTTGGAGACCTTGGGCTTTTAGCATTTTGGTTTGCCAACTGAGGTTTTAGCTTAGCAAGTAATAATAATAATAATAATAATAATAATAATAATAATAATAATAATAATAATTTTTCCTTATTTCCTTTCCTCACTGGGCTATTTTTCCTTGTTGAAGACCTTGGGCTTCTAGCATCTTGGTTTGCCAACTGAGGTTTTAGCTTAGCAAATAATAATAATAATAATAATAATAATAATTCCTTATTTCCTTTCCTCACTGGGCTATTTTTCCTTGTTGGAGACCTTGGGCTTTTAGCATCTTGGTTTGCCAACTGAGGTTTTAGCTTAGCAAGTAATAATAATAATAATAATAATAATAATAATTCCTTATTTCCTTTCCTCACTGGGCTATTTTTCCTTGTTGGAGACCTTGGGCTTCTAGCATCTTGGTTTGCCAACTGAGGTTTTAGCTTAGCAAGTAATAATAATAATAATAATAATAATAATAATAATAATAATAATAATGATAATAATTTTTCCTTATTTCCTTTCCTCACTGGGCTATTTTTCCTTGTTGGAAACCTTAGGCTTCTAGCATCTTGGTTTGCCAACTGAGGTTTTAGCTTAGCAAGTAATAATAATAATAATAATAATAATAATATCTCCTTATTTCCTTTCCTCACTGGGCTATTTTTCCTTGTTGGAGACCTTAGGCTTCTAGTATCTTGGTTTGCCAACTGAGGTTTTAGCTTAGCAAGTAATAATAATAATAATAATTCCTTATTTCCTTTCCTCACTGGGCTATTTTTCCTTAGTGGAGACCTTGGGCTTCTAGCATCTTGGTTTGCCAACTGAGGTTGTAGCTTAGCAAGTAATAATAATAATAATAATACTAATAATAATAATTCCTTATTTCCTTTCCTCACTGGGCTATTTTTCCTTGTTGGAGACCTTGTGCTTCTAGCATCTTGGTTTGCCAACTGAGGTTTAAGCTTAGCAAATAATAATAATAATAATAATAATAATAATAATAATAATAATAATTCCTTATTTCCTTTCCTCACTGAGCTATTTTTCCTTGTTGGAGACCTTGGGCTTCTAGCAACTTGGTTTGCCAACTGAGGTTTTAGCTTAGCAAGTAATAATAATAATAATAATAATAATAATAATAATAATAATTTTTCCTTATTTCCTTTCCTCACTGGGCTATTTTTCCTTGTTGGAGACCTTGGTCTTCTAGCACCTTGGTTTGCCAACTGAGGTTTTAGCTTAGCAAGTAATAATAATAATAATAATAATAATAATAATAATAATTCCTTATTTCCTTTCCTCACTGGGCTATTTTTCCTTGTTTGACACCTTGGGCTTCTAGCATCTTGGTTTGCCAACTGAGGTTTTAGCTTAGCAAGTAATAATAATAATAATAATAATAATAATAATAATAATAATAATAATAATTTTTCCTTATTTCCTTTCCTCACTGGGCTATTTTTCCTTGTTGGAGACCTTAGGCTTCTAGCATCTTGGTTTGCCAACTGAGGTTTTAGCTTAGCAAGTAATAATAATAATAATAATAATAATAATAATATCTCCTTATTTACTTTCCTCACTGGGCTATTTTTCCTTGTTGGAGACCTTAGGCTTCTAGCATATTGGTTTGCCAACTGAGGTTTTAGCTTAGCAAGTAATAATAATAATAATAATAATTCCTTATTTTCTTTCCTCACTGGGCTATTTTTCCTTGTTGGAGACCTTGGGCTTCTAGCATCTTGGTTTGCCAACTGAGGTTTTAGCTTAGCAAGTAATAATAATAATAATAATAACAATAATAATAATAATTCCTTATTTCCTTTCCTCACTGGGCTATTTTTCCTTGTTGGAGACCTTGGGCTTCTAGCATCTTGGTTTGCCAACTGAGGTTTTAGCTTAGCAAGTAATAATAATAATAAAAATAATAATAATAATTCCTTATTTCCTTTCCTCACTGGGCTATTTTTCCTTGTTGGAGACCTTGGGCTTCTAGCATCTTGGTTTGCCAACTGAGGTTTTAGCTTAGGAAGTAATAATAATAATAATAATAATAATAATAATAATAATAATAATAATTCCTTATTTCCTTTCCTCACTGGGCTATTTTTCCTTGTTGGAGACCTTGGGCTTCTAGCATTTTGGTTTGCCAACTGAGGTTTTAGCTTAGCAAGTAATAATAATAATAATAATAATAATAATAATAATAATAATAAAAATAATAATAATTTTTCCTTATTTCCTTTCCTCACTGGGCTATTTTTCCTTGTTGGAGACCTTGGGCTTCTAGCATCTTGGTTTGCCAACTGAGGTTTTAGCTTAGCAAGTAATAATAATAATAATAATAATAATAATAATAATGATAATAATAATAACTTATTTCCTTTCCTCACTGGGCCATTTTTCCTTGTTGGAAACCTTGGGCTTATAGCATCTTGGTTTGCCAACTGAGGTTTTAGCTTAGCAAGTAATAATAATAATAATAATAATAATAATAATAATAATAATAATTCCTTATTTCCTTTCCTCACTGGGCTATTTTTCCTTGTTGGAGACCTTGGGCTTCTAGCATCTTGGTTTGCCAACTGAGGTTTTAGCTTAGCAAGTAATAATAATAATAATAATAATAATAATAATAATAATAATAATAATAATAATAATTCCTTATTTCCTTTCCTCACTGGGCTATTTTTCCTTGTTGGAGACCTTGGGCTTCTAGCATCTTGGTTTGCCAACTGAGGTTTTAGCTTAGCAAGTAATAATAATAATAATAATAATAATAATAATAATAATAATAATAATTCCTTATTTCCTTTCCTCACTGGGCTATTTTTCCTTGTTGGAGACCTTGGGCTTCTAGCATCTTGGTTTGCCAACTGAGGTTTTAGCTTAGCAAGTAATAATAATAATAATAATAATAATAATAATAATATCTCCTTATTTCCTTTCCTCATTGGGCTATTTTTCCTTGTTGGAGACCTTGGGCTTATAGCATCTTGGTTTGCCAACTGAGGTTTTAGCTTAGCAAGTAATAATAATAATAATAATAATAATTCCTTATTTCCTTTCCTCACTGGGCTATTTTTCCTTGTTGGAGACCTTGGGCATCTAGCATCTTGGTTTGCCAATGAGGTTTTAGCTTAGCAAGTAATAATAATAATAATAATAATAATAATAATAATAATAATAATAATAATAATTCCTTATTTCCTTTCCTCGCTGGGCTATTTTTCCTTGTTGGAGACCTTGGGCTTCTAGCATCTTGGTTTGCCAACTGAGGTTTTAGCTTAGCAAGTAATAATAATAATAATAATAATAATAATAATAATAATAATAATATCTCCTTATTTCCTTTCCTCACTGGGCTATTTTTCCTTGTTGGAGACCTTGGGCTTATAGCATCTTGGTTTGCCAACTGAGGTTTTAGCTAAGCAAGTAATAATAATAATAATAATATTAATAATAATAATAATAACTTATTTCCTTTCCTTACTGGGCTATTTTTCCTTGTTGGAGACCTTGGGCTTCTAGCATCTTGGTTTGCCAACTGAGGTTTTAGCTTAGCAAGTAATAATAATAATAATAATAGTAATAATAATAATAATAATTTCTTATTTCCTTTCCTCACTGGGCTATTTTTCCTTGTTGGAGACCTTGGGCTTCTAGCATCTTGGTTTGCCAACTGAGGTTTTAGCTTAGCAAGTAATAATAATAATAATAATAATAATAATAATTCCTTATTTCCTTTCCTCACTGGGCTATTTTTCCTTGTTGGAGACCTTGGGCTTCTAGCATCTTGGTTTGCCAACTGAGGTTTTAGCTTAGCAAGTAATAATAATAATAATAATAATAATAATAATAATAATAATAATTCCTTATTTCCTTTCCTCACTGGGCTATTTTTCCTTGTTGGAGACCTTGGGCTTCTAGCATCTTGGTTTGCCAACTGAGGTTTTAGCTTAGCAAGTAATAATAATAATAATAATAATAATAATTCCTTATTTCCTTTCCTCACTGGGCTATTTTTCCTTGTTGGAGACCTTGGGCTTCTAGCATCTTGGTTTGCCAACTGAGGTTTTAGCTTAGCAAGTAATAATAATAATAATAATAATAATAATAATAATAATAATAATAATAATAATTTCTTATTTCCTTTCCTCACTGGGCTATTTTTCCTTGTTGGAGACCTTGGGCTTCTAGCATCTTGGTTTGCCAACTGAGGTTTTAGCTTAGCAAGTAATAATAATAATAATAATAGTAATAATAATTCCTTATTTCCTTTCCTCACTGGGCTATTTTTCCTTGTTGGAGACCTTGGGCTTCTAGCATCTTGGTTTGCCAACTGAGGTTTTAGCTTAGCAAGTAATAATAATAATAATAATAATAATAATAATAATTCCTTATTTCCTTTCCTCACTGGGCTATTTTTCCTTGTTGGAGACCTTGGGCATCTAGCATCTTGGTTTGCCAACTGAGGTTTTAGCTTAGCAAGTAATAATAATAACAATAATAATAATAATAATAATAATAAAAATAATTCCTTATTTCCTTTCCTCACTGGGCTATTTTTCCTTGTTGGAGACCTTGGGCATCTATCATCTTGGTTTGCCAACTGAGGTTTTAGCTTAGCAAGTAATAATAATAATAATAATTCCTTATTTCCTTTCCTCACTGGGCTATTTTTCCTTGTTGGAGACCTTGGGCTTCTAGCATCTTGGTTTGCCAACTGAGGTTTTAGCTTAGCAAGTAATAATAATAATAATATCTCCTTATTTCCTTTCCTCACTGGGCTATTTTTCCTTGTTTGGAGACCTTGGGCTTTTAGCATTTTGGTTTGCCAACTGAGGTTTTAGCTTAGCAAATAATAATAATAATAATAATAATAATAATAATAATTATTATTTTTCCTTATTTCCTTTCCTCACTGGGCTATTTTTCCATGTTGGAGACCTTGGGCTTTTAGCATTTTGGTTTGCCAACTGAGGTTTTAGCTTAGCAAGTAATAATAATAATAATAATAATAATAATAATAATAATAATAATAATAATAATAATAATAATAATAATAATTTCCTTATTTCCTTTCCTCACTGGGCTATTTTTCCTTGTTGAAGACCTTGGGCTTCTAGCATCTTGGTTTGCCAACTGAGGTTTTAGCTTAGCAAATAATAATAATAATAATAATAATAATTCCTTATTTCCTTTCCTCACTGGGCTATTTTTCCTTGTTGGAGACCTTGGGCTTTTAGCATCTTGGTTTGCCAACTGAGGTTTTAGCTTAGCAAGTAATAATAATAATAATAATAATAATAATTCCTTATTTCCTTTCCTCACTGGGCTATTTTTCCTTGTTGGAGACCTTGGGCTTTTAGCATCTTGGTTTGCCAACTGAGGTTTTAGCTTAGCAAGTAATAATAATAATAATAATAATAATAATAATAATAATAATAATAATGATAATAATTTTTCCTTATTTCCTTTCCTCACTGGGCTATTTTTCCTTGTTGGAAACCTTAGGCTTCTAGCATCTTGGTTTGCCAACTGAGGTTTTAGCTTAGCAAGTAATAATAATAATAATAATAATAATAATATCTCCTTATTTCCTTTCCTCACTGGGCTATTTTTCCTTGTTGGAGACCTTAGGCTTCTAGTATCTTGGTTTGCCAACTGAGGTTTTAGCTTAGCAAGTAATAATAATAATAATAATTCCTTATTTCCTTTCCTCACTGGGCTATTTTTCCTTAGTGGAGACCTTGGGCTTCTAGCATCTTGGTTTGCCAACTGAGGTTGTAGCTTAGCAAGTAATAATAATAATAATAATACTAATAATAATAATTCCTTATTTCCTTTCCTCACTGGGCTATTTTTCCTTGTTGGAGACCTTGTGCTTCTAGCATCTTGGTTTGCCAACTGAGGTTTAAGCTTAGCAAATAATAATAATAATAATAATAATAATAATAATAATAATAATAATAATAATAATTCCTTATTTCCTTTCCTCACTGAGCTATTTTTCCTTGTTGGAGACCTTGGGCTTCTAGCAACTTGGTTTGCCAACTGAGGTTTTAGCTTAGCAAGTAATAATAATAATAATAATAATAATAATAATAATAATAATTTTTCCTTATTTCCTTTCCTCACTGGGCTATTTTTCCTTGTTGGAGACCTTGGTCTTCTAGCACCTTGGTTTGCCAACTGAGGTTTTAGCTTAGCAAGTAATAATAATAATAATAATAATAATAATAATAATAATTCCTTATTTCCTTTCCTCACTGGGCTATTTTTCCTTGTTTGACACCTTGGGCTTCTAGCATCTTGGTTTGCCAACTGAGGTTTTAGCTTAGCAAGTAATAATAATAATAATAATAATAATAATAATAATAATAATAATAATAATAATTTTTCCTTATTTCCTTTCCTCACTGGGCTATTTTTCCTTGTTGGAGACCTTAGGCTTCTAGCATCTTGGTTTGCCAACTGAGGTTTTAGCTTAGCAAGTAATAATAATAATAATAATAATAATAATAATATCTCCTTATTTACTTTCCTCACTGGGCTATTTTTCCTTGTTGGAGACCTTAGGCTTCTAGCATATTGGTTTGCCAACTGAGGTTTTAGCTTAGCAAGTAATAATAATAATAATAATAATTCCTTATTTTCTTTCCTCACTGGGCTATTTTTCCTTGTTGGAGACCTTGGGCTTCTAGCATCTTGGTTTGCCAACTGAGGTTTTAGCTTAGCAAGTAATAATAATAATAATAATAACAATAATAATAATAATTCCTTATTTCCTTTCCTCACTGGGCTATTTTTCCTTGTTGGAGACCTTGGGCTTCTAGCATCTTGGTTTGCCAACTGAGGTTTTAGCTTAGCAAGTAATAATAATAATAAAAATAATAATAATAATTCCTTATTTCCTTTCCTCACTGGGCTATTTTTCCTTGTTGGAGACCTTGGGCTTCTAGCATCTTGGTTTGCCAACTGAGGTTTTAGCTTAGGAAGTAATAATAATAATAATAATAATAATAATAATAATAATAATAATAATTCCTTATTTCCTTTCCTCACTGGGCTATTTTTCCTTGTTGGAGACCTTGGGCTTCTAGCATTTTGGTTTGCCAACTGAGGTTTTAGCTTAGCAAGTAATAATAATAATAATAATAATAATAATAATAATAATAATAAAAATAATAATAATTTTTCCTTATTTCCTTTCCTCACTGGGCTATTTTTCCTTGTTGGAGACCTTGGGCTTCTAGCATCTTGGTTTGCCAACTGAGGTTTTAGCTTAGCAAGTAATAATAATAATAATAATAATAATAATAATAATGATAATAATAATAACTTATTTCCTTTCCTCACTGGGCCATTTTTCCTTGTTGGAAACCTTGGGCTTATAGCATCTTGGTTTGCCAACTGAGGTTTTAGCTTAGCAAGTAATAATAATAATAATAATAATAATAATAATAATAATAATAATTCCTTATTTCCTTTCCTCACTGGGCTATTTTTCCTTGTTGGAGACCTTGGGCTTCTAGCATCTTGGTTTGCCAACTGAGGTTTTAGCTTAGCAAGTAATAATAATAATAATAATAATAATAATAATAATAATAATAATAATAATAATCCTTATTTCCTTTCCTCACTGGGCTATTTTTCCTTGTTGGAGACCTTGGGCTTCTAGCATCTTGGTTTGCCAACTGAGGTTTTAGCTTAGCAAGTAATAATAATAATAATAATAATAATAATAATAATAATAATAATAATAATAATTCCTTATTTCCTTTCCTCACTGGGCTATTTTTCCTTGTTGGAGACCTTGGGCTTCTAGCATCTTGGTTTGCCAACTGAGGTTTTAGCTTAGCAAGTAATAATAATAATAATAATAATAATAATAATAATCTCCTTATTTCCTTTCCTCATTGGGCTATTTTTCCTTGTTGGAGACCTTGGGCTTATAGCATCTTGGTTTGCCAACTGAGGTTTTAGCTTAGCAAGTAATAATAATAATAATAATAATAATTCCTTATTTCCTTTCCTCACTGGGCTATTTTTCCTTGTTGGAGACCTTGGGCATCTAGCATCTTGGTTTGCCAATGAGGTTTTAGCTTAGCAAGTAATAATAATAATAATAATAATAATAATAATAATAATAATAATAATAATAATTCCTTATTTCCTTTCCTCGCTGGGCTATTTTTCCTTGTTGGAGACCTTGGGCTTCTAGCATCTTGGTTTGCCAACTGAGGTTTTAGCTTAGCAAGTAATAATAATAATAATAATAATAATAATAATAATAATAATAATATCTCCTTATTTCCTTTCCTCACTGGGCTATTTTTCCTTGTTGGAGACCTTGGGCTTATAGCATCTTGGTTTGCCAACTGAGGTTTTAGCTAAGCAAGTAATAATAATAATAATAATATTAATAATAATAATAATAACTTATTTCCTTTCCTTACTGGGCTATTTTTCCTTGTTGGAGACCTTGGGCTTCTAGCATCTTGGTTTGCCAACTGAGGTTTTAGCTTAGCAAGTAATAATAATAATAATAATAGTAATAATAATAATAATAATTTCTTATTTCCTTTCCTCACTGGGCTATTTTTCCTTGTTGGAGACCTTGGGCTTCTAGCATCTTGGTTTGCCAACTGAGGTTTTAGCTTAGCAAGTAATAATAATAATAATAATAATAATAATAATTCCTTATTTCCTTTCCTCACTGGGCTATTTTTCCTTGTTGGAGACCTTGGGCTTCTAGCATCTTGGTTTGCCAACTGAGGTTTTAGCTTAGCAAGTAATAATAATAATAATAATAATAATAATAATTATAATAATAATAATTCCTTATTTCCTTTCCTCACTGGGCTATTTTTCCTTGTTGGAGACCTTGGGCTTCTAGCATCTTGGTTTGCCAACTGAGGTTTTAGCTTAGCAAGTAATAATAATAATAATAATAATAATAATTCCTTATTTCCTTTCCTCACTGGGCTATTTTTCCTTGTTGGAGACCTTGGGCTTCTAGCATCTTGGTTTGCCAACTGAGGTTTTAGCTTAGCAAGTAATAATAATAATAATAATAATAATAATAATAATAATAATAATAATAATAATAATTTCTTATTTCCTTTCCTCACTGGGCTATTTTTCCTTGTTGGAGACCTTGGGCTTCTAGCATCTTGGTTTGCCAACTGAGGTTTTAGCTTAGCAAGTAATAATAATAATAATAATAGTAATAATAATTCCTTATTTCCTTTCCTCACTGGGCTATTTTTCCTTGTTGGAGACCTTGGGCTTCTAGCATCTTGGTTTGCCAACTGAGGTTTTAGCTTAGCAAGTAATAATAATAATAATAATAATAATAATAATTCCTTATTTCCTTTCCTCACTGGGCTATTTTTCCTTGTTGGAGACCTTGGGCATCTAGCATCTTGGTTTGCCAACTGAGGTTTTAGCTTAGCAAGTAATAATAATAACAATAATAATAATAATAATAATAATAAAAATAATTCCTTATTTCCTTTCCTCACTGGGCTATTTTTCCTTGTTGGAGACCTTGGGCATCTATCATCTTGGTTTGCCAACTGAGGTTTTAGCTTAGCAAGTAATAATAATAATAATAATTCCTTATTTCCTTTCCTCACTGGGCTATTTTTCCTTGTTGGAGACCTTGGGCTTCTAGCATCTTGGTTTGCCAACTGAGGTTTTAGCTTAGCAAGTAATAATAATAATAATATCTCCTTATTTCCTTTCCTCACTGGGCTATTTTTCCTTGTTTGGAGACCTTGGGCTTTTAGCATTTTGGTTTGCCAACTGAGGTTTTAGCTTAGCAAATAATAATAATAATAATAATAATAATAATAATAATTATTATTTTTCCTTATTTCCTTTCCTCACTGGGCTATTTTTCCATGTTGGAGACCTTGGGCTTTTAGCATTTTGGTTTGCCAACTGAGGTTTTAGCTTAGCAAGTAATAATAATAATAATAATAATAATAATAATAATAATAATAATAATAATAATAATAATAATAATTTTTCCTTATTTCCTTTCCTCACTGGGCTATTTTTCCTTGTTGAAGACCTTGGGCTTCTAGCATCTTGGTTTGCCAACTGAGGTTTTAGCTTAGCAAATAATAATAATAATAATAATAATAATTCCTTATTTCCTTTCCTCACTGGGCTATTTTTCCTTGTTGGAGACCTTGGGCTTTTAGCATCTTGGTTTGCCAACTGAGGTTTTAGCTTAGCAAGTAATAATAATAATAATAATAATAATAATTCCTTATTTCCTTTCCTCACTGGGCTATTTTTCCTTGTTGGAGACCTTGGGCTTTTAGCATCTTGGTTTGCCAACTGAGGTTTTAGCTTAGCAAGTAATAATAATAATAATAATAATAATAATAATAATAATAATAATAATGATAATAATTTTTCCTTATTTCCTTTCCTCACTGGGCTATTTTTCCTTGTTGGAAACCTTAGGCTTCTAGCATCTTGGTTTGCCAACTGAGGTTTTAGCTTAGCAAGTAATAATAATAATAATAATAATAATATCTCCTTATTTCCTTTCCTCACTGGGCTATTTTTCCTTGTTGGAGACCTTGGGCTTCTAGTATCTTGGTTTGCCAACTGAGGTTTTAGCTTAGCAAGTAATAATAATAATAATAATTCCTTATTTCCTTTCCTCACTGGGCTATTTTTCCTTAGTGGAGACCTTGGGCTTCTAGCATCTTGGTTTGCCAACTGAGGTTGTAGCTTAGCAAGTAATAATAATAAAAATAATACTAATAATAATAATTCCTTATTTCCTTTCCTCACTGGGCTATTTTTCCTTGTTGGAGACCTTGGGCTTCTAGCATCTTGGTTTGCCAACTGAGGTTTTAGCTTAGCAAATAATAATAATAATAATAATAATAATAATAATAATAATAATAATAATAATAATTCCTTATTTCCTTTCCTCACTGAGCTATTTTTCCTTGTTGGAGACCTTGGGCTTCTAGCAACTTGGTTTGCCAACTGAGGTTTTAGCTTAGCAAGTAATAATAATAATAATAATAATAATAATAATAATAATAATAATTTTTCCTTATTTCCTTTCCTCACTGGGCTATTTTTCCTTGTTGGAGACCTTGGTCTTCTAGCACCTTGGTTTGCCAACTGAGGTTTTAGCTTAGCAAGTAATAATAATAATAATAATAATAATAATAATAATTCCTTATTTCCTTTCCTCACTGGGCTATTTTTCCTTGTTTGACACCTTGGGCTTCTAGCATCTTGGTTTGCCAACTGAGGTTTTAGCTTAGCAAGTAATAATAATAATAATAATAATAATAATAATAATAATAATAATAATAATAATAATTTTTCCTTATTTCCTTTCCTCACTGGGCTATTTTTCCTTGTTGGAGACCTTAGGCTTCTAGCATCTTGGTTTGCCAACTGAGGTTTTAGCTTAGCAAGTAATAATAATAATAATAATAATAATAATAATAATAATAATATCTCCTTATTTCCTTTCCTCACTGGGCTATTTTTCCTTGTTGGAGACCTTAGGCTTCTAGCATCTTGGTTTGCCAACTGAGGTTTTAGCTTAGCAAGTAATGATAATAATAATAATAATTCCTTATTTTCTTTCCTCACTGGGCTATTTTTCCTTGTTGGAGACCTTGGGCTTCTAGCATCTTGGTTTGCCAACTGAGGTTTTAGCTTAGCAAGTAATAATAATAATAATAATAATAACAATAATAATAATAATTCCTTATTTCCTTTCCTCACTGGGCTATTTTTCCTTGTTGGAGACCTTGGGCTTCTAGCATCTTGGTTTGCCAACTGAGGTTTTAGCTTAGCAAGTAATAATAATAATAAAAATAATAATAATAATTCCTTATTTCCTTTCCTCACTGGGCTATTTTTCCTTGTTGGAGACCTTGGGCTTCTAGCATCTTGGTTTGCCAACTGAGGTTTTAGCTTAGGAAGTAATAATAATAATAATAATAATAATAATAATAATAATAATTCCTTATTTCCTTTCCTCACTGGGCTATTTTTCCTTGTTGGAGACCTTGGGCTTCTAGCATCTTGGTTTGCCAACTGAGGTTTTAGCTTACCAAGTAAAAATAATAATAATAATAATAATAATAATAATAATAATAAAAATAATAATAATTTTTCCTTATTTCCTTTCCTCACTGGGCTATTTTTCCTTGTTGGAGACCTTGGGCTTCTAGCATCTTGGTTTGCCAACTGAGGTTTTAGCTTAGCAAGTAATAATAATAATAATAATAATAATAATAATAATAATAATGATAATAATAATAACTTATTTCCTTTCCTCACTGGGCTATTTTTCCTTGTTGGAAACCTTGGGCTTATAGCATCTTGGTTTGCCAACTGAGGTTTTAGCTTAGCAAGTAATAATAATAATAATAATAATAATAATAATAATAATAATTCCTTATTTCCTTTCCTCACTGGGCTATTTTTCCTTGTTGGAGACCTTGGGCTTCTAGCATCTTGGTTTGCCAACTGAGGTTTTAGCTTAGCAAGTAATAATAATAATAATAATAATAATAATAATAATAATAATAATAATAATTCCTTATTTCCTTTCCTCACTGGGCTATTTTTCCTTGTTGGAGACCTTGGGCTTCTAGCATCTTGGTTTGCCAACTGAGGTTTTAGCTTAGCAAGTAATAATAATAATAATAATAATAATAATAATAATAATAATAATAATAATAATTCCTTATTTCCTTTCCTCACTGGGCTATTTTTCCTTGTTGGAGACCTTGGGCTTCTAGCATCTTGGTTTGCCAACTGAGGTTTTAGCTTAGCAAGTAATAATAATAATAATAATAATAATAATAATAATAATAATAATAATATCTCCTTATTTCCTTTCCTCATTGGGCTATTTTTCCTTGTTGGAGACCTTGGGCTTATAGCATCTTGGTTTGCCAACTGAGGTTTTAGCTTAGCAAGTAATAATAATAATAATAATAATAATTCCTTATTTCCTTTCCTCACTGGGCTATTTTTCCTTGTTGGAGACCTTGGGCATCTAGCATCTTGGTTTGCCAATGAGGTTTTAGCTTAGCAAGTAATAATAATAATAATAATAATAATAATAATAATAATAATAATTCTTTATTTCCTTTCCTCGCTGGGCTATTTTTCCTTGTTGGAGACCTTGGGCTTCTAGCATCTTGGTTTGCCAACTGAGGTTTTAGCTTAGCAAGTAATAATAATAATAATAATAATAATAATAATAATAATAATAATAATAATATCTCCTTATTTCCTTTCCTCACTGGGCTATTTTTCCTTGTTGGAGACCTTGGGCTTATAGCATCTTGGTTTGCCAACTGAGGTTTTAGCTTAGCAAGTAATAATAATAATAATAATATTAATAATAATAATAATAACTTATTTCCTTTCCTTACTGGGCTATTTTTCCTTGTTGGAGACCTTGGGCTTCTAGCATCTTGGTTTGCCAACTGAGGTTTTAGCTTAGCAAGTAATAATAATAATAATAATAGTAATAATAATAATAATAATTTCTTATTTCCTTTCCTCACTGGGCTATTTTTCCTTGTTGGAGACCTTGGGCTTCTAGCATCTTGGTTTGCCAACTGAGGTTTTAGCTTAGCAAGTAATAATAATAATAATAATAATAATAATAATAATAATAATTCCTTATTTCCTTTCCTCACTGGTCTATTTTTCCTTGTTGGAGACCTTGGGCTTCTAGCATCTTGGTTTGCCAACTGAGGTTTTAGCTTAGCAAGTAATAATAATAATAATAATAATAATAATAATAATAATAATAATTCCTTATTTCCTTTCCTCACTGGGCTATTTTTCCTTGTTGGAGACCTTGGGCTTCTAGCATCTTGGTTTGCCAACTGAGGTTTTAGCTTAGCAAGTAATAATAATAATAATAATAATAATAATAATAATTCCTTATTTCCTTTCCTCACTGGGCTATTTTTCCTTGTTGGAGACCTTGGGCTTCTAGCATCTTGGTTTGCCAACTGAGGTTTTAGCTTAGCAAGTAATAATAATAATAATAATAATAATAATAATAATAATAATAATAATTTCTTATTTCCTTTCCTCACTGGGCTATTTTTCCTTGTTGGAGACATTAGGCTTCTAGCATCTTGGTTTGCCAACTGAGGTTTTAGCTTAGCAAGTAATAATAATAATAATAATAGTAATAATAATTCCTTATTTCCTTTCCTCACTGGGCTATTTTTCCTTGTTGGAGACCTTGGGCTTCTAGCATCTTGGTTTGCCAACTGAGGTTTTAGCTTAGCAAGTAATAATAATAATAATAATAATAATAATAATTCCTTATTTCCTTTCCTCACTGGGCTATTTTTCCTTGTTGGAGACCTTGGGCATCTAGCATCTTGGTTTGCCAACTGAGGTTTTAGCTTAGCAAGTAATAATAATAATAATAATAATAATAATAATAAAAATAATTCCTTATTTCCTTTCCTCACTGGGCTATTTTTCCTTGTTGGAGACCTTGGGCATCTATCATCTTGGTTTGCCAACTGAGGTTTTAGCTTAGCAAGTAATAATAATAATAATAATTCCTTATTTCCTTTCCTCACTGGGCTATTTTTCCTTGTTGGAGACCTTGGGCTTCTAGCATCTTGGTTTGCCAACTGAGGTTTTAGCTTAGCAAGTAATAATAATAATAATATCTCCTTATTTCCTTTCCTCACTGGGCTATTTTTCCTTGTTGGAGACCTTGGGCTTCTAGCATCTTGGTTTGCCAACTGAGGTTTTAGCTTAGCAAGTAATAATAATAATAATAATAATAATAATAATAATAATAATAATAATAATATCTCCTTATTTCCTTTCCTCATTGGGCTATTTTTCCTTGTTGGAGACCTTGGGCTTATAGCATCTTGGTTTGCCAACTGAGGTTTTAGCTTAGCAAGTAATAATAATAATAATAATAATAATAATTCCTTATTTCCTTTCCTCACTGGGCTATTTTTCCTTGTTGGAGACCTTGGGCTTCTAGCATCTTGGTTTGCCAACTGAGGTTTTAGCTTAGCAAGTAATAATAATAATAATAATAATAATAATAATAATAATAATATCTCCTTATTTCCTTTCCTCATTGGGCTATTTTTCCTTGTTGGAGACCTTGGGCTTATAGCATCTTGGTTTGCCAACTGAGCTTTTAGCTTAGCAAGTAATAATAATAATAATAATAATAATTCCTTATTTCCTTTCCTCACTGGGCTATTTTTCCTTGTTGGAGACCTTGGGCATCTAGCATCTTGGTTTGCCAATGAGGTTTTAGCTTAGCAAGTAATAATAATAATAATAATAATAATAATAATAATAATAATAATAATTCCTTATTTCCTTTCCTCGCTGGGCTATTTTTCCTTGTTGGAGACCTTGGGCTTCTAGCATCTTGGTTTGCCAACTGAGGTTTTAGCTTAGCAAGTAATAATAATAATAATAATAATAATAATAATAATAATAATAATAATAATAATATCTCCTTATTTCCTTTCCTCACTGGGCTATTTTTCCTTGTTGGAGACCTTGGGCTTATAGCATCTTGGTTTGCCAACTGAGGTTTTAGCTTAGCAAGTAATAATAATAATAATAATAATATTAATAATAATAATAATAACTTATTTCCTTTCCTTACTGGGCTATTTTTCCTTGTTGGAGACCTTGGGCTTCTAGCATCTTGGTTTGCCAACTGAGGTTTTAGCTTAGCAAGTAATAATAATAATAATAATAGTAATAATAATAATAATAATTTCTTATTTCCTTTCCTCACTGGGCTATTTTTCCTTGTTGGAGACCTTGGGCTTCTAGCATCTTGGTTTGCCAACTGAGGTTTTAGCTTAGCAAGTAATAATAATAATAATAATAATAATAATAATTCCTTATTTCCTTTCCTCACTGGGCTATTTTTCCTTGTTGGAGACCTTGGGCTTCTAGCATCTTGGTTTGCCAACTGAGGTTTTAGCTTAGCAAGTAATAATAATAATAATAATAATAATAATAATAATAATAATAATAATTCCTTATTTCCTTTCCTCACTGGGCTATTTTTCCTTGTTGGAGACCTTGGGCTTCTAGCATCTTGGTTTGCCAACTGAGGTTTTAGCTTAGCAAGTAATAATAATAATAATAATAATAATAATTCCTTATTTCCTTTCCTCACTGGGCTATTTTTCCTTGTTGGAGACCTTGGGCTTCTAGCATCTTGGTTTGCCAACTGAGGTTTTAGCTTAGCAAATAATAATAATAATAATAATAATAATAATAATAATAATAATTTCTTATTTCCTTTCCTCACTGGGCTATTTTTCCTTGTTGGAGACATTAGGCTTCTAGCATCTTGGTTTGCCAACTGAGGTTTTAGCTTAGCAAGTAATAATAATAATAATAATAATAGTAATAATAATTCCTTATTTCCTTTCCTCACTGGGCTATTTTTCCTTGTTGGAGACCTTGGGCTTCTAGCATCTTGGTTTGCCAACTGAGGTTTTAGCTTAGCAAGTAATAATAATAATAATAATAATAATAATAATTCCTTATTTCCTTTCCTCACTGGGCTATTTTTCCTTGTTGGAGACCTTGGGCATCTAGCATCTTGGTTTGCCAACTGAGGTTTTAGCTTAGCAAGTAATAATAATAATAATAATAATAATAATAATAATAAAAATAATTCCTTATTTCCTTTCCTCACTGGGCTATTTTTCCTTGTTGGAGACCTTGGGCATCTATCATCTTGGTTTGCCAACTGAGGTTTTAGCTTAGCAAGTAATAATAATAATAATAATTCTTTATTTCCTTTCCTCACTGGGCTATTTTTCCTTGTTGGAGACCTTGGGCTTCTAGCATCTTGGTTTGCCAACTGAGGTTTTAGCTTAGCAAGTAATAATAATAATAATATCTCCTTATTTCCTTTCCTCACTGGGCTATTTTTCCTTGTTTCGAGACCTTGGGCTTTTAGCATTTTGGTTTGCCAACTGAGGTTTTAGCTTAGCAAATAATAATAATAATAATAATAATAATAATAATAATAATAATAATAATAATAATAATAATTATTTTTCCTTATTTCCTTTCCTCACTGGGCTATTTTTCCATGTTGGAGACCTTGGGCTTTTAGCATTTTGGTTTGCCAACTGAGGTTTTAGCTTAGCAAGTAATAATAATAATAATAATAATAATAATAATAATAATAATAATAATAATAATAATAATAATTTTTCCTTATTTCCTTTCCTCACTGGGCTATTTTTCCTTGTTGAAGACCTTGGGCTTCTAGCATCTTGGTTTGCCAACTGAGGTTTTAGCTTAGCAAATAATAATAATAATAATAATAATAATTCCTTATTTCCTTTCCTCACTGGGCTATTTTTCCTTGTTGGAGACCTTGGGCTTTTAGCATCTTGGTTTGCCAACTGAGGTTTTAGCTTAGCAAGTAATAATAATAATAATAATAATAATAATAATAATTCCTTATTTCCTTTCCTCACTGGGCTATTTTTCCTTGTTGGAGACCTTGGGCTTCTAGCATCTTGGTTTGCCAACTGAGGTTTTAGCTTAGCAAGTAATAATAATAATAATAATAATAATAATAATAATAATAATAATAATAATTTTTCCTTATTTCCTTTCCTCACTGGGCTATTTTTCCTTGTTGGAAACCTTAGGCTTCTAGCATCTTGGTTTGCCAACTGAGGTTTTAGCTTAGCAAGTAATAATAATAATAATAATAATAATATCTCCTTATTTCCTTTCCTCACTGGGCTATTTTTCCTTGTTGGAGACCTTGGGCTTCTAGTATCTTGGTTTGCCAACTGAGGTTTTAGCTTAGCAAGTAATAATAATAATAATAATTCCTTATTTCCTTTCCTCACTGGGCTATTTTTCCTTAGTGGAGACCTTGGGCTTCTAGCATCTTGGTTTGCCAACTGAGGTTGTAGCTTAGCAAGTAATAATAATAATAATAATACTAATAATAATAATTCCTTATTTCCTTTCCTCACTGGGCTATTTTTCCTTGTTGGAGACCTTGGGCTTCTAGCATCTTGGTTTGCCAACTGAGGTTTTAGCTTAGCAAATAATAATAATAATAATAATAATAATAATAATAATAATAATAATAATAATCCTTATTTCCTTTCCTCACTGAGCTATTTTTCCTTGTTGGAGACCTTGGGCTTCTAGCAACTTGGTTTGCCAACTGAGGTTTTAGCTTAGCAAGTAATAATAATAATAATAATAATAATAATAATAATAATAATTTTTCCTTATTTCCTTTCCTCACTGGGCTATTTTTCCTTGTTGGAGACCTTGGTCTTCTAGCACCTTGGTTTGCCAACTGAGGTTTTAGCTTAGCAAGTAATAATAATAATAATAATAATAATAATAATAATTCCTTATTTCCTTTCCTCACTGGGCTATTTTTCCTTGTTTGACACCTTGGGCTTCTAGCATCTTGGTTTGCCAACTGAGGTTTTAGCTTAGCAAGTAATAATAATAATAATAATAATAATAATAATAATAATAATAATAATAATAATAATTTTTCCTTATTTCCTTTCCTCACTGGGCTATTTTTCCTTGTTGGAGACCTTAGGCTTCTAGCATCTTGGTTTGCCAACTGAGGTTTTAGCTTAGCAAGTAATAATAATAATAATAATAATAATAATAATATCTCCTTATTTCCTTTCCTCACTGGGCTATTTTTCCTTGTTGGAGACCTTAGGCTTCTAGCATCTTGGTTTGCCAACTGAGGTTTTAGCTTAGCAAGTAATAATAATAATAATAATAATTCCTTATTTTCTTTCCTCACTGGGCTATTTTTCCTTGTTGGAGACCTTGGGCTTCTAGCATCTTGGTTTGCCAACTGAGGTTTTAGCTTAGCAAGTAATAATAATAATAATAATAACAATAATAATAATAATTCCTTATTTCCTTTCCTCACTGGGCTATTTTTCCTTGTTGGAGACCTTGGGCTTCTAGCATCTTGGTTTGCCAACTGAGGTTTTAGCTTAGCAAGTAATAATAATAATAAAAATAATAATAATAATTCCTTATTTCCTTTCCTCACTGGGCTATTTTTCCTTGTTGGAGACCTTGGGCTTCTAGCATCTTGGTTTGCCAACTGAGGTTTTAGCTTAGCAAGTAATAATAATAATAATAATAATAATAATTTCTTCACTGGGCTATTTTTCCTTGTTGGAGACCTTGGGCTTCTAGCATCTTGGTTTGCCAACTGAGGTTTTAGCATAGCAAGTAATAATAATAATAATAATAATAATAATAATAATAATAATTCCTTATTTCCTTTCCTCACTGGACTATTTTTACTTGTTGGAGACCTTGGGCTTCTAGCATCTTGGTTTGCCAACTGAGGTTTTAGCTTAGCAAGTAATAATAATAATAATAATAATAATAATTCCTTATTTCCTTTCTTCACTGGGCTATTTTTCCTTGTTGGAGACCTTGGGCTTCTAGCATCTTGGTTTGCCAACTGAGGTTTTAGCTTAGCAAGTAATAATAATGATAATAATAATAATAATAATATCTCCTTATTTCCTTTCCTCACTGGGCTATTTTTCCTTGTTGGAGACCTTGGGCTTATAGCATCTTGGTTTGCCAACTGAGGTTTTAGCTTAGCAAGTAATAATAATAATAATAATAATAATAATAATAATAATAATAATATAATAATAATAATAATCCCTTATTTCCTTTCCTCACTGGGCTAGTTTTCCTTGTTGGAGACCTTGGGCATCTATCATCTTGGTTTGCCAACTGAGGTTTTAGCTTAGCAAGTAATAATAATAATAATAATTCCTTATTTCCTTTCCTCACTGGGCTATTTTTCCTTGTTGGAGACCTTGGGCTTCTAGCATCTTGGTTTGCCAACTGAGGTTTTAGCTTAGCAAGTAATAATAATAATAATATCTCCTTATTTCCTTTCCTCACTGGGCTATTTTTCCTTGTTTGGAGACCTTGGGCTTTTAGCATTTTGGTTTGCCAACTGAGGTTTTAGCTTAGCAAATAATAATAATAATAATAATAATAATAATAATAATAATAATAATAATAATAATAATATTTTTCCTTATTTCCTTTCCTCACTGGGCTATTTTTCCATGTTGGAGACCTTGGGCTTTTAGCATTTTGGTTTGCCAACTGAGGTTTTAGCTTAGCAAGTAATAATAATAATAATAATAATAGTAATAATAATAATAATAATAATAATAATAATAATAATTTTTCCTTATTTCCTTTCCTCACTGGGCTATTTTTCCTTGTTGAAGACCTTGGGCTTCAAGCATCTTGGTTTGCCAACTGAGGTTTTAGCTTAGCAAATAATAATAATAATAATAATAATAATTCCTTATTTCCTTTCCTCACTGGGCTATTTTTCCTTGTTGGAGACCTTGGGCTTTTAGCATCTTGGTTTGCCAACTGAGGTTTTAGCTTAGCAAGTAATAATAATAATAATAATAATAATAATTCCTTATTTCCTTTCCTCACTGGGCTATTTTTCCTTGTTGGAGACCTTGGGCTTCTAGCATCTTGGTTTGCCAACTGAGGTTTTAGCTTAGCAAGTAATAATAATAATAATAATAATAATAATAATAATAATAATAATAATAATGATAATAATTTTTCCTTATTTCCTTTCCTCACTGGGCTATTTTTCCTTGTTGGAAACCTTAGGCTTCTAGCATCTTGGTTTGCCAACTGAGGTTTTAGCTTAGCAAGTAATAATAATAATAATAATAATAATATCTCCTTATTTCCTTTCCTCACTGGGCTATTTTTCCTTGTTGGAGACCTTGGGCTTCTAGTATCTTGGTTTGCCAACTGAGGTTTTAGCTTAGCAAGTAATAATAATAATAATAATTCCTTATTTCCTTTCCTCACTGGGCTATTTTTCCTTAGTGGAGACCTTGGGCTTCTAGCATCTTGGTTTGCCAACTGAGGTTGTAGCTTAGCAAGTAATAATAATAATAATAATACTAATAATAATAATTCCTTATTTCCTTTCCTCACTGGGCTATTTTTCCTTGTTGGAGACCTTGGGCTTCTAGCATCTTGGTTTGCCAACTGAGGTTTTAGCTTAGCAAATAATAATAATAATAATAATAATAATAATAATAATAATAATAATAATTCCTTATTTCCTTTCCTCACTGAGCTATTTTTCCTTGTTGGAGACCTTGGGCTTCTAGCAACTTGGTTTGCCAACTGAGGTTTTAGCTTAGCAAGTAATAATAATAATAATAATAATAATAATAATAATTTTTCCTTATTTCCTTTCCTCACTGGGCTATTTTTCCTTGTTGGAGACCTTGGTCTTCTAGCACCTTGGTTTGCCAACTGAGGTTTTAGCTTAGCAAGTAATAATAATAATAATAATAATAATAATAATAATAATTCCTTATTTCCTTTCCTCACTGGGCTATTTTTCCTTGTTTGACACCTTGGGCTTCTAGCATCTTGGTTTGCCAACTGAGGTTTTAGCTTAGCAAGTAATAATAATAATAATAATAATAATAATAATAATAATAATAATAATAATAATAATAATAATAATTTTCCTTATTTCCTTTCCTCACTGGGCTATTTTTCCTTGTTGGAGACCTTAGGCTTCTAGCATCTTGGTTTGCCAACTGAGGTTTTAGCTTAGCAAGTAATAATAATAATAATAATAATAATAATATCTCCTTATTTCCTTTCCTCACTGGGCTATTTTTCCTTGTTGGAGACCTTAGGCTTCTAGCATCTTGGTTTGCCAACTGAGGTTTTAGCTTAGCAAGTAATAATAATAATAATAATAATTCCTTATTTTCTTTCCTCACTGGGCTATTTTTCCTTGTTGGAGACCTTGGGCTTCTAGCATCTTGGTTTGCCAACTGAGGTTTTAGCTTAGCAAGTAATAATAATAATAATAATAACAATAATAATAATAATTCCTTATTTCCTTTCCTCACTGGGCTATTTTTCCTTGTTGGAGACCTTGGGCTTCTAGCATCTTGGTTTGCCAACTGAGGTTTTAGCTTAGCAAGTAATAATAATAATAAAAATAATAATAATAATTCCTTATTTCCTTTCCTCACTGGGCTATTTTTCCTTGTTGGAGACCTTGGGCTTCTAGCATCTTGGTTTGCCAACTGAGGTTTTAGCTTAGCAAGTAATAATAATAATAATAATAATAATAATTTCTTCACTGGGCTATTTTTCCTTGTTGGAGACCTTGGGCTTCTAGCATCTTGGTTTGCCAACTGAGGTTTTAGCATAGCAAGTAATAATAATAATAATAATAATAATAATAATAATAATAATAATCCTTATTTCCTTTCCTCACTGGACTATTTTTACTTGTTGGAGACCTTGGGCTTCTAGCATCTTGGTTTGCCAACTGAGGTTTTAGCTTAGCAAGTAATAATAATAATAATAATAATAATAATTCCTTATTTCCTTTCTTCACTGGGCTATTTTTCCTTGTTGGAGACCTTGGGCTTCTAGCATCTTGGTTTGCCAACTGAGGTTTTAGCTTAGCAAGTAATAATAATGATAATAATAATAATAATAATATCTCCTTATTTCCTTTCCTCACTGGGCTATTTTTCCTTGTTGGAGACCTTGGGCTTATAGCATCTTGGTTTGCCAACTGAGGTTTTAGCTTAGCAAGTAATAATAATGATAATAATAATAATAATAATAATAATAATAATAATAATAATAATAATAATAATAATAATCCCTTATTTCCTTTCCTCACTGGGCTAGTTTTCCTTGTTGGAGACCTTGGGCATCTATCATCTTGGTTTGCCAACTGAGGTTTTAGCTTAGCAAGTAATAATAATAATAATAATTCCTTATTTCCTTTCCTCACTGGGCTATTTTTCCTTGTTGGAGACCTTGGGCTTCTAGCATCTTGGTTTGCCAACTGAGGCTTTAGCTTAGCAAGTAATAATAATAATAATATCTCCTTATTTCCTTTCCTCACTGGGCTATTTTTCCTTGTTTGGAGACCTTGGGCTTTTAGCATTTTGGTTTGCCAACTGAGGTTTTAGCTTAGCAAATAATAATAATAATAATAATAATAATAATAATAATAATTATTTTTCCTTATTTCCTTTCCTCACTGGGCTATTTTTCAATGTTGGAGACCTTGGGCTTATAGCATTTTGGTTTGCCAACTGAGGTTTTAGCTTAGCAAGTAATAATAATAATAATAATAATAGTAATAATAATAATAATAATAATAATAATAATAATAATTTTTCCTTATTTCCTTTCCTCACTGGGCTATTTTTCCTTGTTGAAGACCTTGGGCTTCAAGCATCTTGGTTTGCCAACTGAGGTTTTAGCTTAGCAAATAATAATAATAATAATAATAATAATTCCTTATTTCCTTTCCTCACTGGGCTATTTTTCCTTGTTGGAGACCTTGGGCTTTTAGCATCTTGGTTTGCCAACTGAGGTTTTAGCTTAGCAAGTAATAATAATAATAATAATAATAATAATTCCTTATTTCCTTTCCTCACTGGGCTATTTTTCCTTGTTGGAGACCTTGGGCTTCTAGCATCTTGGTTTGCCAACTGAGGTTTTAGCTTAGCAAGTAATAATAATAATAATAATAATAATAATAATAATAATGATAATAATTTTTCCTTATTTCCTTTCCTCACTGGGCTATTTTTCCTTGTTGGAAACCTTAGGCTTCTAGCATCTTGGTTTGCCAACTGAGGTTTTAGCTTAGCAAGTAATAATAATAATAATAATAATAATAATAATATCTCCTTATTTCCTTTCCTCACTGGGCTATTTTTCCTTGTTGGAGACCTTGGGCTTCTAGTATCTTGGTTTGCCAACTGAGGTTTTAGCTTAGCAAGTAATAATAATAATAATAATTCCTTATTTCCTTTCCTCACTGGGCTATTTTTCCTTAGTGGAGACCTTGGGCTTCTAGCATCTTGGTTTGCCAACTGAGGTTGTAGCTTAGCAAGTAATAATAATAATAATAATACTAATAATAATAATTCCTTATTTCCTTTCCTCACTGGGCTATTTTTCCTTGTTGGAGACCTTGGGCTTCTAGCATCTTGGTTTGCCAACTGAGGTTTTAGCTTAGCAAATAATAATAATAATAATAATAATAATAATGATAATAATAATAATAATAATAATAATAATAATAATAATAATAATTCCTTATTTCCTTTCCTCACTGAGCTATTTTTCCTTGTTGGAGACCTTGGGCTTCTAGCAACTTGGTTTGCCAACTGAGGTTTTAGCTTAGCAAGTAATAATAATAATAATAATAATAATAATAATAATTTTTCCTTATTTCCTTTCCTCACTGGGCTATTTTTCCTTGTT
The DNA here is from genome assembly GCF_036898095.1 of Palaemon carinicauda. NCBI lineage: Eukaryota > Metazoa > Arthropoda > Malacostraca > Decapoda > Palaemonidae > Palaemon > Palaemon carinicauda. The sequence goes on along the minus strand of NC_090727.1, from coordinate 21,868,218 downwards.
GGAGACCTTGGTCTTCTAGCACCTTGGTTTGCCAACTGAGGTTTTAGCTTAGCAAGTAATAATAATAATAATAATAATAATAATAATAATAATTCCTTATTTCCTTTCCTCACTGGGCTATTTTTCCTTGTTTGACACCTTGGGCTTCTAGCATCTTGGTTTGCCAACTGAGGTTTTAGCTTAGCAAGTAATAATAATAATAATAATAATAATAATAATAATAATAATAATAATAATAATAATAATAATTTTTCCTTATTTCCTTTCCTCACTGGGCTATTTTTCCTTGTTGGAGACCTTAGGCTTCTAGCATCTTGGTTTGCCAACTGAGGTTTTAGCTTAGCAAGTAATAATAATAATAATAATAATAATAATATCTCCTTATTTCCTTTCCTCACTGGGCTATTTTTCCTTGTTGGAGACCTTAGGCTTCTAGCATCTTGGTTTGCCAACTGAGGTTTTAGCTTAGCAAGTAATAATAATAATAATAATAACAATAATAATAATAATTCCTTATTTCCTTTCCTCACTGGGCTATTTTTCCTTGTTGGAGACCTTGGGCTTCTAGCATCTTGGTTTGCCAACTGAGGTTTTAGCTTAGCAAGTAATAATAATAATAAAAATAATAATAATAATTCCTTATTTCCTTTCCTCACTGGGCTATTTTTCCTTGTTGGAGACCTTGGGCTTCTAGCATCTTGGTTTGCCAACTGAGGTTTTAGCTTAGCAAGTAATAATAATAATAATAATAATAATAATTTCTTCACTGGGCTATTTTTCCTTGTTGGAGACCTTGGGCTTCTAGCATCTTGGTTTGCCAACTGAGGTTTTAGCATAGCAAGTAATAATAATAATAATAATAATAATAATAATAATAATAATTCCTTATTTCCTTTCCTCACTGGGCTATTTTTACTTGTTGGAGACCTTGGGCTTCTAGCATCTTGGTTTGCCAACTGAGGTTTTAGCTTAGCAAGTAATAATAATAATAATAATAATAATAATTCCTTATTTCCTTTCTTCACTGGGCTATTTTTCCTTGTTGGAGACCTTGGGCTTCTAGCATCTTGGTTTGCCAACTGAGGTTTTAGCTTAGCAAGTAATAATAATGATAATAATAATAATAATAATATCTCCTTATTTCCTTTCCTCACTGGGCTATTTTTCCTTGTTGGAGACCTTGGGCTTATAGCATCTTGGTTTGCCAACTGAGGTTTTAGCTTAGCAAGTAATAATAATAATAATAATAATAATAATAATAATAATAATAATAATAATAATAATAATAATAATCCCTTATTTCCTTTCCTCACTGGGCTAGTTTTCCTTGTTGGAGACCTTGGGCATCTATCATCTTGGTTTGCCAACTGAGGTTTTAGCTTAGCAAGTAATAATAATAATAATAATTCCTTATTTCCTTTCCTCACTGGGCTATTTTTCCTTGTTGGAGACCTTGGGCTTCTAGCATCTTGGTTTGCCAACTGAGGTTTTAGCTTAGCAAGTAATAATAATAATAATATCTCCTTATTTCCTTTCCTCACTGGGCTATTTTTCCTTGTTTGGAGACCTTGGGCTTTTAGCATTTTGGTTTGCCAACTGAGGTTTTAGCTTAGCAAATAATAATAATAATAATAATAATAATAATAATAATAATAATAATAATAATAATAATAATTATTTTTCCTTATTTCCTTTCCTCACTGGGCTATTTTTCCATGTTGGAGACCTTGGGCTTTTAGCATTTTGGTTTGCCAACTGAGGTTTTAGCTTAGCAAGTAATAATAATAATAATAATAATAGTAATAATAATAATAATAATAATAATAATAATAATAATAATTTTTCCTTATTTCCTTTCCTCACTGGGCTATTTTTCCTTGTTGAAGACCTTGGGCTTCAAGCATCTTGGTTTGCCAACTGAGGTTTTAGCTTAGCAAATAATAATAATAATAATAATAATAATTCCTTATTTCCTTTCCTCACTGGGCTATTTTTCCTTGTTGGAGACCTTGGGCTTTTAGCATCTTGGTTTGCCAACTGAGGTTTTAGCTTAGCAAGTAATAATAATAATAATAATAATAATAATTCCTTATTTCCTTTCCTCACTGGGCTATTTTTCCTTGTTGGAGACCTTGGGCTTCTAGCATCTTGGTTTGCCAACTGAGGTTTTAGCTTAGCAAGTAATAATAATAATAATAATAATAATAATAATAATAATAATAATAATAATAATAATAATTTTTCCTTATTTCCTTTCCTCACTGGGCTATTTTTCCTTGTTGGAAACCTTAGGCTTCTAGCATCTTGGTTTGCCAACTGAGGTTTTAGCTTAGCAAGTAATAATAATAATAATAATAATAATATCTCCTTATTTCCTTTCCTCACTGGGCTATTTTTCCTTGTTGGAGACCTTGGGCTTCTAGTATCTTGGTTTGCCAACTGAGGTTTTAGCTTAGCAAGTAATAATAATAATAATAATTCCTTATTTCCTTTCCTCACTGGGCTATTTTTCCTTAGTGGAGACCTTGGGCTTCTAGCATCTTGGTTTGCCAACTGAGGTTGTAGCTTAGCAAGTAATAATAATAATAATAATAATAATAATAATAATAATAATAATAATAATAATAATAATTCCTTATTTCCTTTCCTCACTGGGCTATTTTTCCTTGTTGGAGACCT